>NW_028222050.1:0-98177 GCF_056783735.1 Eptatretus burgeri
CAGAGTGGTGAGACGAGACCTGTGGAACAGAGAGGTGAGACGAGACCTGTGGAACAGAGAGGTGAGATTAGATCTGTGGAACAGAGTGGTGATACGAGACCTGTGGAACAGAGTGGTGAGACGAGACCTGTGGAACAGAGAGGTGAGACTCGACCTGTGGAACAGAGAGGTGAGATTAGATCTGTGGAACAGAGAGGTGAGACCAGACCTGTGGAACAGAGTGGTGAGATTGGACCTGTGGAAAAGAGTGGTGAGATTGGACCTGTGGAACAGAGTGGTGAGATTAGATCTGTGGAACAGAGAGGTGAGATTGGACCTGTGGAATAGAGTGGTGAGATTGGATCTGTGGAACAGAGTGGTGAGACGAGACCTGTGGAACAGAGTCGTGAGACGAGACCTGTGGAACAGAGAGGTGAGATTGGACCTGTGGAACAGAGTGGTGAGACGAGACCTGTGGAACAGAGAGGTGAGATTGGACCTGTGGAACAGAGTGGTGAGACGAGACCTGTGGAACAGAGAGGTGAGACGAGACCTGTGGAACAGAGTGGTGAGACGAGACCTGTGGAACAGAGAGGTGAGACGAGACCTGTGGAACAGAGAGGTGAGATTAGATCTGTGGAACAGAGTGTTGATACGAGACTTGTGGAACAGAGTGGTGATACGAGACCTGTGGAACAGAGTGGTGAGACGAGACCTGTGGAACAGAGTGCTGAGATTGGACCTGTGGAACAGAGAGGTGAGACGATATCTGTGGAAAAGAGAGGTGAGATTGGACCTGTGGAACAGAGAGGTGAGATTGGACCTGTGGAACAGAGTGGTGAGACGAGACCTGTGGAAAAGAGAGGTGAAACGATATCTGTGGAAAAGAGAGGTGAGATTGGACCTGTGGAACAGAGAGGTGAGATTGGACCTGTGGAACAGAGTGGTGAGACGAGATCTGTGGAACAGAGAGGTGAGATTGGACCTGAAGAACAGATTGGTGAGATTAGATCTGTGGAACAGAGTGGTGAGACAAGACCTGTGGAACAGAGAGGTGAGACGAGACCTGTGGAACAGAGAGGTGAGACGAGACCTGTGGAACAGAGAGGTGAGACGAGACCTGTGGAACAGAGAGGTGAGACGAGACCTGTGGAACAGAGAGGTGAGATTGGACCTGTGGAACAGAGAGGTGAGATTGGACCTGTGGAACAGAGTGGTGAGATTAGATCTGTGGAACAGAGAGGTGACATTGGACCTGTGGAAGAGAGAGGTGAGACGAGACCTGTGGAACAGAGAGGTGAGACTCGACCTGTGGAACAGAGTGGTGAGATTGGACCTGTGGAACAGAGTGGTGAGACTCGACCTGTGGAACAGAGAGGTGAGACGAGACCTGTGGAACAGAGAGGTGAGACGAGACCTGTGGAACAGAGAGGTGAGATTAGACCTGTGGAACAGAGAGGTGAGACGAGACCTGTGGAACAGAGAGGTGAGACGAGACCTGTGGAACAGAGAGGTGAGACGAGACCTGTGGAACAGAGAGGTGAGATTAGATCTGTGGAACAGAGTGGTGAGACGAGACCTGTGGAACAGAGAGGTGAGACGAGACCTGTGGAACAGAGAGGTGAGATTGGACCTGTGGAACAGAGAGGTGAGATTAGATCTGTGGACCATAGTGGTGAGACGAGACCTCTGGAACAGAGAGGTGAGACGAGACCTGTGGAACAGAGTGGTGAGACGATATCTGTGGAACAGAGAGGTGAGATTGGACCTGTGGAACAGAGAGGTGAGACGAGACCTGTGGAACAGAGAGGTGAGATTAGATCTGTGGAACAGAGTGGTGAGACGAGACCTGTGGAACAGAGAGGTGAGATTGGACCTGTGGAACAGAGAGGTGAGACGAGACCTGTGGAATAGAGAGGTGAGATTGGACCTGTGGAACAGAGAGGTGAGACTCGACCTGTGGAACAGAGTGGTGAGACTCGACCTGTGGAACAGAGTGGTGAGATTAGATCTGTGGAACAGAGTGGTGAGACGAGACCTGTGGAACAGAGAGGTGAGATTGGACCTGTGGAACAGAGAGGTGAGACGAGACCTGTGGAACAGAGAGGTGAGATTGGACCTGTGGAACAGAGTGGTGAGACGAGACCTGTGGAACAGAGTGGTGAGACGAGACCTGTGGAACAGAGAGGTGAGATTGGACCTGTGGAACAGAGTGGTGAGACGAGACCTGTGGAACAGAGTGGTGAGACGAGACCTGTGGAACAGAGAGGTGAGAAGAGACCTGTGGAACAGAGTGGTGAGACGAGACCTATGGAACAGAGAGGTGAGACGAGACCTGTGGAACAGAGAGGTGAGCCAATATCTGTGGAACAAAGAGGTGAGATTGGACCTGTGGGACAGAGAGGTGAGATTAGATCTGTGGAACAGAGAGGTGAGATTGGACCTGTGGAACAGAGAGGTGAGATTGGACCTGTGGAACAGAGTGGTGAGACGAGACCTGTGGAACAGAGAGGTGACATTGGACCTGTGGAACAGAGTGGTGAGACGAGACCTGTGGAACAGAGTGGTGAGACGAGACCTGTGGAACAGAGAGGTGAGACGAGACCTGTGGAACAGAGTGGTGAGACGAGACCTGTGGAACAGAGAGGTGAGACGAGACCTGTGGAACAGAGAGGTGAGATTAGATCTGTGGAACAGAGTGGTGATACGAGACCTGTGGAACAGAGTGGTGAAACGAGACCTGTGGAACAGAGAGGTGAGATTGGACCTGTGGAACAGAGAGGTGAGATTGGACCTGTGGAACAGAGTGGTGAGACGAGACCTGTGGAACAGAGTGGTGAGACGAGACCTGTGGAACAGAGAGGTGAGATTAGATCTGTGGAACAGAGTGGTGATACGAGACCTGTGGAACAGAGTGGTGAGACGAGACCTGTGGAACAGAGAGGTGAGATTGGACCTGTGGAACAGAGTGGTGAGACGAGACCTGTGGAACAGAGTGGTGAGACGAGACCTGTGGAACAGAGAGGTGAGATTAGATCTATGGAACAGAGTGCTGAGATTGGACCTGTGGAACAGAGAGGTGAGATTAGATCTGTGGAACAGAGTGGTGAAACGAGACCTGTGGAACGGAGTGGTGAGACGAGACCTGTGGAACAGAGAGGTGAGATTGGACCTGTGGAACAGAGAGGTGAGACGAGACCTGTGGAACAGAGAGGTGAGATTGGACCTGTGGAACAGAGTGGTGAGACGAGACCTGTGGAACAGAGAGGTGAGACGATATCTGTGGAACAGAGAGGTGAGATTAGATCTGTGGAACAGAGTGGTGAGACGAGAACTGTGGAACAGAGAGGTGAGACGAGACCTGTGGAACAGAGAGGTGAGATTAGATCTGTGGAACAGAGTGGTGATACGAGCCCTGTGGAACAGAGTGGTGAGACGAGACCTGTGGAACAGAGAGGTGAGATTAGATCTATGGAACAGAGAGGTGAGACGAGACCTGTGGAACAGAGAGGTGAGACGAGACCTGTGGAAAAGAGAGGTGAGACGAGACCTGTGGAACAGAGAGGTGAGACGAGACCTGTGGAAAAGAGAGGTGAGACGAGACCTGTGGAACAGAGAGGTGAGACGAGACCTGTAGAACAGAGAGGTGAGATTGAACCTGTGGAACAGAGAGGTGAGATTAGTTCTGTGGAACAGAGAGGTGAGATTAGATCTGTGGAACAGAGTGGTGAGACGAGACCTGTGGAACAGAGTGGTGAGACGAGACCTGTGGAACAGAGAGGTGAGATTGGACCTGTGGAACAGAGTGGTGAGACGAGACCTGTGGAACAGAGCGGTGAGATTAGATCTGTGGAACAGAGTGGTGATACGAGACCTGTGGAACAGAGTGGTGAGACGAGACCTGTGCAACAGAGTGGTGAGATTAGATCTGTGGAACAGAGAGGTGAGATTAGATCTGTGGAACAGAGTGGTGAGATGAGACCTGTGGAACAGAGAGGTGAGATTGGACCTGTGGAACAGAGAGGTGAGACAAGACCTGTGGAACAGAGTGGTGAGACGAGACCTGTGGAACAGAGAGGTGAAACGATATCTGTGGAAAAGAGAGGTGAGATTGGACCTGTGGAACAGAGAGGTGAGATTGGACCTGTGGAACAGAGAGGTGAGACGATATCTGTGGAACAGAGAGGTGAGATTAGATCTGTGGAACAGAGTGGTGAGACGAGACCTGTGGAACAGAGAGGTGAGACGAGACCTGTGGAACAGAGAGGTGAGATTAGATCTGTGGAACAGAGTGGTGATACGAGACCTGTGGAACAGAGTGGTGAAATGAGACCTGTGGAACAGAGAGGTGAGATTGGACCTGTGGAACAGAGAGGTGAGACGAGACCTGTGGAACAGAGAGGTGAGATTAGATCTGTGGAACAGAGTGGTGAGACGAGACCTGTGGAACAGAGAGGTGAGACGAGACCTGTGGAACAGAGAGGTGAGACGAGACCTGTGGAACAGAGAGGTGAGACGAGACCTGTGGAACAGAGAGGTGAGATTGGACCTGTGGAACAGAGAGGTGAGATTGGACCTGTGGAACAGAGTGGTGAGATTAGATCTGTGGAACAGAGAGGTGACATTGGACCTGTGGAAGAGAGAGGTGAGACGAGACCTGTGGAACAGAGAGGTGAGACGAGACCTGTGGAAGAGAGAGGTGAGACGAGACCTGTGGAACAGAGAGGTGAGATTGGACCTGTGGAACAGAGAGGTGAGATTAGATCTGTGGACCATAGTGGTGAGACGAGACCTCTGGAACAGAGAGGTGAGACGAGTCCTGTGGAACAGAGAGGTGAGACGATATCTGTGGAACAGAGCGGTGAGATTGGACCTGTGGAACAGAGTGGTGAGACGAGACCTGATGAACAGAGTGGTGAGATTAGATCTGTGGAACAGAGAGGTGAGACGAGACCTGTGGAACAGAGAGGTGAGATTGGACCTGTGGAACAGAGAGGTGAGACGAGACCTGTGGAATAGAGAGGTGAGATTGGACCTGTGGAACAGAGAGGTGAGACTCGACCTGTGGAACAGAGTGGTGAGACTCGACCTGTGGAACAGAGTGGTGAGATTAGATCTGTGGAACAGAGTGGTGAGATGAGACCTGTGGAACAGAGAGGTGACATTGGACCTGTGGAACAGAGAGGTGAGACGAGACCTGTGGAATAGAGAGGTGAGATTGGACCTGTGGAACAGAGTGGTGAGACGAGACCTGTGGAACAGAGTGGTGAGACGAGACCTGTGGAACAGAGAGGTGAGATTGGACCTGTGGAACAGAGTGGTGAGACGAGACCTGTGGAACAGAGTGGTGAGACGAGACCTGTGGAACAGAGAGGTGAGAAGAGACCTGTGGAACAGAGTGGTGAGACGAGACCTATGGAACAGAGAGGTGAGACGAGACCTGTGGAACAGAGAGGTGAGCCAATATCTGTGGAACAAAGAGGTGAGATTGGACCTGTGGGACAGAGTGGTGAGACTCGACCTGTGCAACAGAGTGGTGAGATTAGATCTGTGGAACAGAGAGGTGAGATTGGACCTGTGGAAAAGAGTGGTGAGATTGGACCTGTGGAACAGAGTGGTGAGACTCGACCTGTGGAACAGAGAGGTGAGATTGGACCTGTGGAACAGAGAGGTGAGATTGGACCTGTGGAACAGAGAGGTGAGATTGGACCTGTGGAACAGAGAGGTGAGACGAGACCTGTGGAACAGAGAGGTGAGACGAGACCTGTGGAACAGAGAGGTGAGACGAGACCTGTGGAACAGAGAGGTGAGACGAGACCTGTGGAACAGAGAGGTGAGATTAGATCTGTGGAACAGAGTGGTGATACGAGACCTGTGGAACAGAGTGGTGAAACGAGACCTGTGGAACAGAGAGGTGAGATTGGACCTGTGGAACAGAGAGGTGAGATTGGACCTGTGGATCAGAGTGGTGAGACGAGACCTGTGGAAGAGAGTGGTGAGACGAGACCTGTGGAACAGAGAGGTGAGATTAGATCTGTGGAACAGAGTGTTGATACGAGACTTGTGGAACAGAGTGGTGAGACGAGACCTGTGGAACAGAGAGGTGAGATTGGACCTGTGGAACAGAGTGGTGATACGAGACCTGTGGAACAGAGTGGTGAGACGAGACCTGTGGAACAGAGAGGTGAGATTAGATCTATGGAACAGAGTGCTGAGATTGGACCTGTGGAACAGAGAGGTGAGATTAGATCTGTGGAACAGAGTGGTGAGACGAGACCTGTGGAACAGAGTGGTGAGACGAGACCTGTGGAACAGAGAGGTGAGATTGGACCTGTGGAACAGAGAGGTGAGACGAGACCTGTGGAACAGAGAGGTGAGATTGGACCTGTGGAACAGAGTGGTGAGACGAGACCTGTGGAACAGAGAGGTGAGACGAGACCTGTGGAACAGAGAGGTGAGACGAGACCTGTGGAACAGAGAGGTGAGATTAGATCTGTGGAACAGAGTGGTGATACGAGACCTGTGGAACAGAGTGGTGAGACGAGACCTGTGGAACAGAGAGGTGAGATTAGATCTGTGGAACAGAGTGGTGATACGAGACCTGTGGAACAGAGTGGTGAGACGAGACCTGTGGAACAGAGAGGTGAGACGAGACCTGTGGAACAGAGAGGTGAGACGAGACCTGTGGAACAGAGAGGTGAGACGAGACCTGTGGAACAGAGAGGTGAGACGAGACCTGTGGAACAGAGAGGTGAGATTGGACCTGTGGAACAGAGAGGTGAGATTGGACCTGTGGAACAGAGAGGTGAGATTAGATCTGTGGAACAGAGTGGTGAGACGAGACCTGTGGAACAGAGTGGTGAGACGATATCTGTGGAACAGAGAGGTGAGATTGGACCTGTGGATCAGAGTGGTGAGACGAGACCTGTGGAACAGAGAGGTGAGATTAGATCTGTGGAACAGAGTGGTGAGACGAGACCTGTGGAACAGAGTGGTGAGACGAGACCTGTGGAACAGAGAGGTGAGATTAGATCTGTGGAACAGAGTGGTGAGATGAGACCTGTGGAACAGAGAGGTGAGATGAGACCTGTGGAACAGAGAGGTGAGACGAGACCTGTGGAACAGAGAGGTGAAACGATATCTGTGGAAAAGAGAGGTGAGATTGGACCTGTGGAACAGAGAGGTGAGATTGGACCTGTGGAACAGAGAGGTGAGACGATATCTGTGGAACAGAGAGGTGAGATTAGATCTGTGGAACAGAGTGGTGAGACGAGAACTGTGGAACAGAGAGGTGAGACGAGACCTGTGGAACAGAGAGGTGAGATTAGATCTGTGGAACAGAGTGGTGATACGAGACCTGTGGAACAGAGTGGTGAGACGAGACCTGTGGAACAGAGAGGTGAGATTAGATCTGTGGAACAGAGTGGTGATACGAGACCTGTGGAACAGAGTGGTGAGACGAGACCTGTGGAACAGAGAGGTGAGACGAGACCTGTGGAACAGAGAGGTGAGATTAGATCTATGGAACAGAGTGGTGATACGAGACCTGTGGAACAGAGAGGTGAGACGAGACCTGTGGAACAGAGAGGTGAGACGAGACCTGTGGAACAGAGAGGTGAGACGAGACCTGTGGAACAGAGAGGTGAGATTGGACCTGTGGAACAGAGAGGTGAGATTGGACCTGTAGAACAGAGAGGTGAGACGATATCTGTGGAACAGAGAGGTGAGATTAGATCTGTGGAACAGAGTGGTGAGACGAGAACTGTGGAACAGAGAGGTGAGACGAGACCTGTGGAACAGAGAGGTGAGATTAGATCTGTGGAACAGAGTGGTGATACGAGCCCTGTGGAACAGAGTGGTGAGACGAGACCTGTGGAACAGAGAGGTGAGATTAGATCTATGGAACAGAGAGGTGAGACGAGACCTGTGGAACAGAGAGGTGAGACGAGACCTGTGGAAAAGAGAGGTGAGACGAGACCTGTGGAACAGAGAGGTGAGATTGGACCTGTGGAACAGAGAGGTGAGATTAGATCTGTGGAACAGAGAGGTGAGATTGGACCTGTGGAAAAGAGAGGTGAGACGAGACCTGTGGAACAGAGAGGTGAGACGAGACCTGTGGAACAGAGAGGTGAGACGAGACCTGTGGAACAGAGAGGTGAGATTGGACCTGTGGAACAGAGAGGTGAGATTGGACCTGTAGAACAGAGTGGTGAGACGAGATCTGTAGAACAGAGTGGTGAGATTAGTTCTGTGGAACAGAGAGGTGACATTGGACCTGTGGAACAGAGAGGTGAGATTGGACCTGTGGAACAGAGAGGTGAGATTGGACCTGTGGAACAGAGTGGTGAGACTCGACCTGTGGAAGAGAGAGGTGAGACGAGACCTGTGGAACAGAGAGGTGAGACGAGACCTGTGGAACAGAGAGGTGAGACGAGACCTGTGGAACAGAGAGGTGAGATTGGACCTGTGGAACAGAGTGGTGAGACGAGATCTGTAGAACAGAGTGGTGAGATTAGTTCTGTGGAACAGAGAGGTGACATTGGACCTGTGGAACAGAGAGGTGAGATTGGACCTGTGGAACAGAGAGGTGAGATTGGACCTGTGGAACAGAGTGGTGAGACGAGATCTGTAGAACAGAGTGGTGAGATTAGATCTGTGGAACAGAGAGGTGACATTGGACCTGTGGAAGAGAGAGGTGAGACGAGACCTGTGGAACAGAGAGGTGAGATTGGACCTGTGGAACAGAGAGGTGAGATTAGATCTGTGGACCATAGTGGTGAGACGAGACCTCTGGAACAGAGAGGTGAGACGAGTCCTGTGGAACAGAGAGGTGAGACGATATCTGTGGAACAGAGCGGTGAGATTGGACCTGTGGAACAGAGAGGTGAGATTGGACCTGTGGAACAGAGAGGTGAGACGAGACCTGTGGAATAGAGAGGTGAGATTGGACCTGTGGAACAGAGAGGTGAGACTCGACCTGTGGAACAGAGTGGTGAGACTCCACCTGTGGAACAGAGTGGTGAGATTAGATCTGTGGAACAGAGTGGTGAGACGAGACCTGTGGAACAGAGAGGTGACATTGGACGTGTGGAACAGAGAGGTGAGACGAGACCTGTGGAATAGAGAGGTGAGATTGGACCTGTGGAACAGAGTGGTGAGACGAGACCTGTGGAACAGAGTGGTGAGACGAGACCTGTGGAACAGAGAGGTGAGAAGAGACCTGTGGAACAGAGTGGTGAGACGAGACCTATGGAACAGAGAGGTGAGACGAGACCTGTGGAACAGAGAGGTGAGCCAATATCTGTGGAACAAAGAGGTGAGATTGGACCTGTGGGACAGAGTGGTGAGACGAGACCTGTGGAACAGAGAGGTGAGATTGGACCTGTGGAACAGAGTGGTGAGACTCGACCTGTGGACCAGAGAGGTGAGATTGGACCTGTGGAACAGAGTGGTGAGACTCGACCTGTGGACCAGAGAGTTGAGATTAGATCTGTGGAACAGAGTGGTGAGACGAGACATGTGGAACAGAGAGGTGAGCCAATATCTGTGGAACAAAGAGGTGAGATTGGACCTGTGGCTCAGAGAGGTGAGATTAGATCTGTGGAACAGAGTGGTGAGACGAGACCTGTGGAACAGAGAGGTGAGACGAGACCTGTGGAACAGAGAGGTGAGACGAGACCTGTGGAACAGAGAGGTGAGACGAGACCTGTGGAACAGAGAGGTGAGACGAGACCTGTGGAACAGAGAGGTGAGACGAGACCTGTGGAACAGAAGAGAGGTGAGACGAGACCTGTGGAACAGAGAGGTGAGATTGGACCTGTGGAACAGAGAGGTGAGATTGGACCTGTGGAACAGAGAGGTGAGATTAGATCTGTGGAACAGAGTCGTGAGACGAGACCTGTGGAACAGAGTGGTGAGACGAGACCTGTGGAACAGAGAGGTGAGATTGGACCTGTGGAACAGAGTGGTGAGACTCGACCTGTGGAACAGAGAGGTGAGATTGGACCTGTGGAACAGAGTGGTGAGACGAGACCTGTGGAACAGAGAGGTGAGACGAGACCTGTGGAACAGAGAGGTGAGATTAGATCTGTGGAACAGAGTGGTGAAACGAGACCTGTGGAACAGAGTGGTGAAACGAGACCTGTGGAACAGAGTGGTGAAACGAGACCTGTGGAACAGAGTGGTGAAACGAGACCTGTGGAACAGAAAGGTGAGACGATATCTGTGGAACAGAGAGGTGAGATTGGACCTGTGGATCAGAGTGGCGAGACGAGACCTGTGGAAGAGAGAGGTGAGATTAGATCTGTGGAACAGAGTGTTGAGACGAGACCTGTGGAACAGAGAGGTGAGATTGGACCTGTGGAACAGAGAGGTGAGATTGGACCTGTGGAACAGAGAGGTGAGATTAGATCTGTGGAACAGAGTGGTGAGACGAGACCTGTGGAACAGAGTCGTGAGACGAGACCTGTGGAACAGAGAGGTGAGATTGGACCTGTGGAACAGAGAGGTGAGACGAGACCTGTGGAACAGAGAGGTGAGATTGGACCTGTGGAACAGAGTGGTGAGACGAGAGCTGTGGAACAGAGAGGTGAGACGAGACCTGTGGAACAGAGAGGTGAGATTAGATCTGTGGAACAGAGTGTTGATACGAGACTTGTGGAACAGAGTGGTGAGACGAGACCTGTGGAACAGAGTGGTGAGACGAGACCTGTGGAACAGAGAGGTGAGACGAGACCTGTGGAACAGAGAGGTGAGACGAGACCTGTGGAACAGAGAGGTGAGATTGGACCTGTGGAACAGAGAGGTGAGATTAGATCTGTGGAACAGAGTGGTGAGACGAGACCTGTGGAACAGAGAGGTGAGATTGGACCTGTGGAACAGAGAGGTGAGATTAGTTCTGTGGAACAGAGAGGTGAGATTGGACCTGTGGAACAGAGTGGTGAGACGAGACCTGTGGAAGAGAGTGGTGAGACGATATCTGTGGAACAGAGAGGTGAGATTGGACCTGTGGAACAGAGAGGTGAGACGATATCTGTGGAACAGAGAGGTGAGATTGGACCTGTGGATCAGAGTGGTGAGACGAGACCTGTGGAACAGAGAGGTGAGATTAGATCTGTGGAACAGAGTGTTGACACGAGACTTGTGGAACAGAGTGGTGAGACGAGACCTGTGGAACAGAGAGGTGAGAAGAGACCTGTGGAACAGAGAGGTGAGATTAGACCTGTGGAACAGAGTCGTGAGACGAGACCTGTGGAACAGAGAGGTGAGATTGGACCTGTGGAACAGAGAGGTGAGATTGGACCTGTGGAACAGAGAGGTGAGACGAGACCTGTGGAACAGAGAGGTGAGATTAGATCTGTGGAACAGAGTGGTGAGACGAGACCTGTGGAACAGAGAGGTGAGACGAGACCTGTGGAACAGAGAGGTGAGATTGGACCTGTGGAACAGAGTGGTGAGACGAGACCTGTGGAACAGAGTGGTGAGACGAGACCTGTGGAACAGAGAGGTGAGATTAGATCTGTGGAACAGAGTGGTGAGACGAGACCTGTGGAACAGAGTGGTGAGACGAGACCTGTGGAACAGAGTGGTGAGACGAGACCTGTGGAACAGAGAGGTGAGACGAGACCTGTGGAACAGAGAGGTGAGACGAGACCTGTGGAACAGAGAGGTGAGATTGGACCTGTGGAACAGAGAGGTGAGATTAGATCTGTGGAACAGAGTGGTGATACGAGACCTGTGGAACAGAGTGGTGAGACGAGACCTGTGGAACAGAGAGGTGAGACAAGACCTGTGGAACAGAGAGGTGAGACGAGACCTGTGGAACAGAGAGGTGAGATTAGATCTGTGGAACAGAGTGGTGATACGAGACCTGTGGAACAGAGTGGTGAGACGAGACCTGTGGAACAGAGAGGTGAGACGAGACCTGTGGAACAGAGAGGTGAGACGAGACCTGTGGAACAGAGAGGTGAGACGAGACCTGTGGAACAGAGAGGTGAGATTGGACCTGTGGAACAGAGTGGTGAGACGAGACCTGTGGAACAGAGTGGTGAGATTAGTTCTGTGGAACAGAGAGGTGAGATTGGACCTGTGGAACAGAGAGGTGAGATTGGACCTGTGGAACAGAGAGGTGAGATTGGACCTGTGGAACAGAGTGGTGAGACGAGACCTGTGGAACAGAGTGGTGAGACTCGACCTGTGGAACAGAGAGGTGAGACGAGACCTGTGGAACAGAGAGGTGAGACGAGACCTGTGGAACAGAGAGGTGAGATTGGACCTGTGGAACAGAGTGGTGAGACGAGATCTGTAGAACAGAGTGGTGAGATTAGTTCTGTGGAACAGAGAGGTGACATTGGACCTGTGGAACAGAGAGGTGAGATTGGACCTGTGGAACAGAGAGGTGAGATTGGACCTGTGGAACAGAGTGGTGAGACGAGATCTGTAGAACAGAGTGGTGAGATTAGATCTGTGGAACAGAGAGGTGACATTGGACCTGTGGAACAGAGAGGTGAGACGAGACCTGTGGAACAGAGAGGTGAGATTGGACCTGTGGAACAGAGAGGTGAGATTAGATCTGTGGAACAGAGTGGTGAGACGAGACCTGTGGAACAGAGAGGTGAGACGAGACCTGTGGAACAGAGAGGTGAGACGAGACCTGTGGAACAGAGAGGTGAGATTGGACCTGTGGAACAGAGAGGTGAGATTGGACCTGTGGAACAGAGAGGTGAGACGAGACCTGTGGAATAGAGAGGTGAGATTGGACCTGTGGAACAGAGAGGTGAGACTCGACCTGTGGAACAGAGTGGTGAGACTCGACCTGTGGAACAGAGTGGTGAGATTAGATCTGTGGAACAGAGTGGTGAGACGAGACCTGTGGAACAGAGAGGTGACATTGGACCTGTGGAACAGAGAGGTGAGACGAGACCTGTGGAATAGTGAGGTGAGATTGGACCTGTGGAACAGAGTGGTGAGACGAGACCTGTGGAACAGAGTGGTGAGACGAGACCTGTGGAACAGAGAGGTGAGAAGAGACCTGTGGAACAGAGTGGTGAGACGAGACCTATGGAACAGAGAGGTGAGACGAGACCTGTGGAACAGAGAGGTGAGCCAATATCTGTGGAACAAAGAGGTGAGATTGGACCTGTGGGACAGAGTGGTGAGACGAGACCTGTGGAACAGAGAGGTGAGATTGGACCTGTGGAACAGAGAGGTGAGACGAGACCTGTGGAACAGAGAGGTGAGATTGGACCTGTGGAACAGAGTGGTGAGACGAGACCTGTGGAACAGAGAGGTGAGACGAGACCTGTGGAACAGAGAGGTGAGATTAGATCTGTGGAACAGAGTGGTGAGACGAGACCTGTGGAACAGAGAGGTGAGACGAGACCTGTGGAACAGAGAGGTGAGACGATATCTGTGGAACAGAGCGGTGAGATTAGATCTGTGGAACAGAGTGGTGATACGAGACCTGTGGAACAGAGTGGTGAGACGAGACCTGTGGAACAGAGTGGTGAGACGAGACCTGTGGAAAAGAGAGGTGAGACGAGACCTGTGGAACAGAGAGGTGAAACGATATCTGTGGAAAAGAGAGGTGAGATTGGACCTGTGGAACAGAGAGGTGAGATTGGACCTGTGGAACAGAGAGGTGAGACGATATCTGTGGAACAGAGAGGTGAGATTAGATCTGTGGAACAGAGTGGTGAGACGAGAACTGTGGAACAGAGAGGTGAGACGAGACCTGTGGAACAGAGAGGTGAGATTAGATCTGTGGAACAGAGTGGTGATACGAGACCTGTGGAACAGAGTGGTGAGACGAGACCTGTGGAACAGAGAGGTGAGATTAGATCTGTGGAACAGAGTGGTGAGACGAGACCTGTGGAACAGAGTGGTGAGACGAGACCTGTGGAACAGAGAGGTGAGACGAGACCTGTGGAACAGAGAGGTGAGACGAGACCTGTGGAACAGAGAGGTGAGATTAGATCTGTGGAACAGAGTGGTGATACGAGACCTGTGGAACAGAGTGGTGAGACGAGACCTGTGGAACAGAGAGGTGAGACGAGACCTGTGGAACAGAGAGGTGAGACGAGACCTGTGGAACAGAGAGGTGAGATTGGACCTGTGGAACAGAGAGGTGAGATTGGACCTGTGGAACAGAGTGGTGAGACGAGATCTGTAGAACAGAGTGGTGAGATTAGTTCTGTGGAACAGAGAGGTGACATTGGACCTGTGGAACAGAGAGGTGAGATTGGACCTGTGGAACAGAGAGGTGAGATTGGACCTGTGGAACAGAGTGGTGAGACGAGACCTGTGGAACAGAGTGGTGAGACTCGACCTGTGGAACAGAGAGGTGAGACGAGACCTGTGGAACAGAGAGGTGAGACGAGACCTGTGGAACAGAGAGGTGAGATTGGACCTGTGGAACAGAGAGGTGAGATTGGACCTGTGGAACAGAGTGGTGAGACGAGATCTGTAGAACAGAGTGGTGAGATTAGATCTGTGGAACAGAGAGGTGAGATTGGACCTGTGGAACAGAGAGGTGAGATTGGACCTGTGGAACAGAGAGGTGAGATTGGACCTGTGGAACAGAGTGGTGAGACGAGATCTGTAGAACAGAGTGGTGAGATTAGATCTGTGGAACAGAGAGGTGACATTGGACCTGTGGAAGAGAGAGGTGAGACGAGACCTGTGGAACAGAGAGGTGAGATTGGACCTGTGGAACAGAGAGGTGAGATTAGATCTGTGGACCATAGTGGTGAGACGAGACCTCTGGAACAGAGAGGTGAGATTAGATCTGTGGAACAGAGAGGTGAGATTGGACCTATGGAACAGAGAGGTGAGATTAGATCTGTGGAACAGAGTGGTGAGACGAGACCTGTGGAACAGAGAGGTGAGATTGGACCTGTGGAACAGAGAGGTGAGACGAGACCTGTGGAACAGAGTGGTGAGACTCCACCTGTGGAACAGAGTGGTGAGATTAGATCTGTGGAACAGAGTGGTGAGACGAGACCTGTGGAACAGAGAGGTGACATTGGACGTGTGGAACAGAGAGGTGAGACGAGACCTGTGGAATAGAGAGGTGAGATTGGACCTGTGGAACAGAGTGGTGAGACGAGACCTGTGGAACAGAGTGGTGAGACGAGACCTGTGGAACAGAGAGGTGAGAAGAGACCTGTGGAACAGAGTGGTGAGACGAGACCTATGGAACAGAGAGGTGAGACGAGACCTGTGGAACAGAGAGGTGAGACGAGACCTGTGGAACAGAGAGGTGAGACGAGACCTGTGGAACAGAGAGGTGAGATTGGACCTGTGGAACAGAGTGGTGAGACTCGACCTGTGGACCAGAGAGGTGAGATTGGACCTGTGGAACAGAGAGGTGAGATTAGATCTGTGGAACAGAGTGGTGAGACGAGACATGTGGAACAGAGAGGTGAGCCAATATCTGTGGAACAGAGAGGTGAGATTGGACCTGTGGAACAGAGAGGTGAGATTAGATCTGTGGAACAGAGTGGTGAGACGATATCTGTGGAACAGAGAGGTGAGATGAGACCTGTGGAACAGAGAGGTGAGATTAGATCTGTGGAACAGTGGTGAGACGAGACCTGTGGAACAGAGAGGTGAGACGATATCTGTGGAACAGAGAGGTGAGATTGGACCTGTGGATCAGAGTGGTGAGACGAGACCTGTGGAACAGAGAGGTGAGATTGGACCTGTGGAACAGAGAGGTGAGATTGGACCTGTGGAACAGAGAGGTGAGATTGGACCTGTGGAACAGAGAGGTGAGATTAGATCTGTGGAACAGAGTGCTGAGATTGGACCTGTGGAACAGAGAGGTGAGATTGGACCTGTGGAACAGAGAGGTGAGATTAGATCTGTGGAACAGAGTCGTGAGACGAGACCTGTGGAACAGAGTGGTGAGACGAGACCTGTGGAACAGAGAGGTGAGACGAGACCTGTGGAACAGAGAGGTGAGATTGGACCTGTGGAACAGAGTGGTGAGACTCGACCTGTGCAACAGAGTGGTGAGATTAGATCTGTGGAACAGAGAGGTGAGATTAGATCTGTGGAACAGAGTGGTGAGACGATATCTGTGGAACAGAGAGGTGAGATGAGACCTGTGGAACAGAGAGGTGAGACGAGACCTGTGGAACAGAGAGGTGAGATTGGACCTGTGGAACAGAGTGGTGAGACGAGACCTGTGGAACAGAGAGGTGAGACGAGACCTGTGGAACAGAGAGGTGAGACGAGACCTGTGGAACAGAGAGGTGAGACGAGACCTGTGGAACAGAGAGGTGAGACGAGACCTGTGGAACAGAGAGGTGAGATTGGACCTGTGGAACAGAGAGGTGAGACGAGACCTGTGGAACAGAGAGGTGAGATTAGATCTGTGGAACAGAGTGGTGAGACGAGACCTGTGGAACAGAGAGGTGAGACGAGACCTGTGGAACAGAGAGGTGAGATTAGATCTGTGGAACAGAGTGCTGAGATTGGACCTGTGGAACAGAGTGGTGAGACGAGACCTGTGGAACAGAGAGGTGAGACGAGACCTGTGGAACAGAGAGGTGAGACGAGACCTGTGGAACAGAGAGGTGAGATTGGACCTGTGGAACAGAGAGGTGAGATTAGATCTGTGGACCATAGTGGTGAGACGAGACCTGTGGAACAGAGAGGTGAGACGAGACCTGTGGAACAGAGAGGTGAGACGATATCTGTGGAACAGAGAGGTGAGATTGGACCTGTGGAACAGAGAGGTGAGATTGGACCTGTGGAACAGAGAGGTGAGACGAGACCTGTGGAATAGAGAGGTGAGATTGGACCTGTGGAACAGAGAGGTGAGACTCGACCTGTGGAACAGAGTGGTGAGACTCCACCTGTGGAACAGAGTGGTGAGATTAGATCTGTGGAACAGAGTGGTGAGACGAGACCTGTGGAACAGAGAGGTGACATTGGACGTGTGGAACAGAGAGGTGAGACGAGACCTGTGGAATAGAGAGGTGAGATTGGACCTGTGGAACAGAGTGGTGAGACGAGACCTGTGGAACAGAGTGGTGAGACGAGACCTGTGGAACAGAGAGGTGAGAAGAGACCTGTGGAACAGAGTGGTGAGACGAGACCTATGGAACAGAGAGGTGAGACGAGACCTGTGGAACAGAGAGGTGAGCCAATATCTGTGGAACAAAGAGGTGAGATTGGACCTGTGGGACAGAGTGGTGAGACGAGACCTGTGGAACAGAGAGGTGAGATTGGACCTGTGGAACAGAGTGGTGAGACTCGACCTGTGGACCAGAGAGGTGAGATTGGACCTGTGGAACAGAGAGGTGAGATTAGATCTGTGGAACAGAGTGGTGAGACGAGACATGTGGAACAGAGAGGTGAGCCAATATCTGTGGAACAAAGAGGTGAGATTGGACCTGTGGCTCAGAGAGGTGAGATTAGATCTGTGGAACAGAGAGGTGAGACGATATCTGTGGAACAGAGAGGTGAGATTGGACCTGTGGAACAGAGAGGTGAGATTAGATCTGTGGAACAGAGTGGTGAGACGATATCTGTGGAACAGAGAGGTGAGATTGGACCTGTGGAACAGAGAGGTGAGACGAGACCTGTGGAACAGAGTGGTGAGATTAGATCTGTGGAACAGAGAGGTGAGATTGGACCTGTGGAACAGAGAGGTGAGATTAGATCTGTGGAACAGAGTGGTGAGATTGGACCTGTGGAAAAGAGTGGTGAGATTGGACCTGTGGAACAGAGAGGTGAGACCAGACCTGTGGAACAGAGTGGTGAGATTGGACCTGTGGAAAAGAGTGGTGAGATTGGACCTGTGGAACAGAGTGGTGAGACTCGACCTGTGGAACAGAGTGGTGAGACGAGACCTGTGGAACAGAGAGGTGAGACGAGACCTGTGGAACAGAGAGGTGAGATTGGACCTGTGGAACAGAGTGGTGAGACTCGACCTGTGCAACAGAGTGGTGAGATTAGATCTGTGGAACAGAGAGGTGAGATTAGATCTGTGGAACAGAGTGGTGAGACGAGACCTGTGGAACAGAGTGGTGAGGTTAGATCTGTGGAACAGAGAGGTGAGATTGGACCTGTGGAACAGAGAGGTGAGATTGGACCTGTGGAACAGAGAGGTGAGATTGGACCTGTGGAACAGAGAGTTGAGATTAGATCTGTGGAACAGAGTGCTGAGATTGGACCTGTGGAACAGAGAGGTGAGACGAGACCTGTGGAACAGAGAGCTGAGACGAGACCTGTGGAACAGAGAGGTGAGACGAGACCTGTGGAACAGAGAGGTGAGACGAGACCTGTGGAACAGAGAGGTGAGATTAGATCTGTGGAACAGAGTGCTGAGATTGGACCTGTGGAACAGAGTGGTGAGATGAGACCTGTGGAACAGAGAGGTGAGACGAGACCTGTGGAACAGAGAGGTGAGACGAGACCTGTGGAACAGAGAGGTGAGATTAGATCTGTGGAACAGAGTGCTGAGATTGGACCTGTGGAACAGAGAGGTGAGACGAGACCTGTGGAACAGAGAGGTGAGATTGGACCTGTGGAACAGAGAGGTGAGATTAGATCTGTGGAACAGAGTGGTGAGACGAGACCTGTGGAACAGAGTGGTGAGACGAGACCTGTGGAACAGAGAGGTGAGACTCGACCTGTGGAACAGAGTGGTGAGCCGAGACCTGTGGAACAAAGTGGTGAGACGAGATCTGTCGAACAGAGCGCTGAGATTAGACCTGTGGAACAGAGTGGTGAGACGAGACCTGTGGAACAGAGAGGTGAGATTGGACCTGTGGAACAGAGAGGTGAGATTGTACTTGTGGAACAGAGAGGTGAGACGATATCTGTGGGACAGAGAGGTGAGACGAGACCTGTGGAACAGAGAGGTGAGACGAGATCTGTGGAACAGAGAGGTGAGATTGGACCTGTGGAACAGAGAGGTGAGATTAGATCTGTGGAACAGAGTGGTGAGACAAGACCTGTGGAACAGAGAGGTGAGACGAGACCTGTGGAACAGAGAGGTGAGACGAGACCTGTGGAACAGAGAGGTGAGATTAGATCTGTGGAACAGAGTGGTGATACGAGACCTGTGGAACAGAGTGGTGAGACGAGACCTGTGGAACAGAGAGGTGAGATTAGATCTGTGGAACAGAGAGGTGAGATTGGACCTGTGGAACAGAGAGGTGAGATTGGACCTGTGGAACAGAGTGGTGAGACGAGACCTGTGGAACAGAGAGGTGAGACGAGACCTGTGGAACAGAGAGGTGAGACGAGACCTGTGGAACAGAGTGGTGAGATTGGACCTGTGGAACAGAGAGGTGAGATTAGATCTGTGGAACAGAGTGCTGAGATTGGACCTGTGGAACAGAGAGGTGAGATTGGACCTGTGGAACAGAGAGGTGAGATTGGACCTGTGGAACAGAGTGGTGAGACTCGACCTGTGGAACAGAGTGGTGAGATTAGATCTGTGGAACAGAGAGGTGAGATTAGATCTGTGGAACAGAGTGCTGAGATTGGACCTGTGGAACAGAGTGGTGAGATGAGACCTGTGGAACAGAGAGGTGAGACGAGACCTGTGGAACAGAGAGGTGAGACGAGACCTGTGGAACAGAGAGGTGAGATTAGATCTGTGGAACAGAGTGCTGAGATTGGACCTGTGGAACAGAGAGGTGAGACGAGACCTGTGGAACAGAGAGGTGAGACGAGACCTGTGGAACAGAGAGGTGAGACGAGACCTGTGGAACAGAGTGGTGAGACTCCACCTGTGGAACAGAGTGGTGAGATTAGATCTGTGGAACAGAGTGGTGAGACGAGACCTGTGGAACAGAGTGGTGAGACTCGACCTGTGGAACAGAGTGGTGAGAGTAGACCTGTGGAACAGAGAGGTGAGACTCGACCTGTGGAACAGAGTGGTGAGCCGAGACCTGTGGAACAAAGTGGTGAGACGAGATCTGTCGAACAGAGTGGTGAGACTCGACCTGTGGAACAGAGAGGTGAGATTAGATCTGTGGAACAGAGTGGTGAGACGAGACCTGTGGAACAGAGAGGTGAGACGAGACCTGTGGAACAGAGAAGTGACACGAGACCTGTGGAACAGAGAGGTGAGATTGGACCTGTGGAACAGAGAGGTGAGATTGTACTTGTGGAACAGAGAGGTGAGACGATATCTGTGGGACAGAGAGGTGAGATTGGACCTGTGAAACAGAGAGGTGAGACGAGATCTGTGGAACAGAGAGGTGAGATTGGACCTGAAGAACAGATTGGTGAGATTAGATCTGTGGAACAGAGTGGTGAGACAAGACCTGTGGAACAGAGAGGTGAGACGAGACCTGTGGAACAGAGAGGTGAGACGAGATCTGTGGAACAGAGAGGTGAGATTGGACCTGAAGAACAGATTGGTGAGATTAGATCTGTGGAACAGAGTGGTGAGACTCGACCTGTGGAACAGAGTGGTTAGATTAGATCTGTGGAACAGAGTGGTGAGACGAGACCTGTGAAACAGAGTGGTGAGACAAGACCTGTGGAACAGAGAGGTGAGATTAGATCTGTGGAACAGAGTGGTGAGACGAGACCTGTGGACCAGAGAGGTGAGATTGGACCTGTGGAACAAAGAGGTGAGATTAGATCTGTGGAACAGAGTGGTGAGACGAGACCTATGGAACAGAGAGGTGAGACGATATCTGTGGAACAGAGAGGTGAGATTGGACCTGTGGAACAGAGAGGTGAGACGAGACCTGTGGAACAGAGAGGTGAGATTGGACCTGTGGAACAGAGAGGTGAGACGAGACCTGTGGAACAGAGTGGTGAGACGAGACCTGTGGAACAGAGAGGTGAGACGAGACCTGTGGAACAGAGAGGTGAGACGAGACCTGTGGAACAGAGAGGTGAGACGAGACCTGTGGAACAGAGAGGTGAGATTGGACCTGTGGAACAGAGTGGTGAGATTGGACCTGTGGAACAGAGTGGTGAGATTGGACCTGTGGAACAGAGTGGTGAGATTAGATCTGTGGAACAGAGTGGTGAGACGAGACCTGTGGAACAGAGAGGTGAGACGAGACCTGTGGAACAGAGAGGTGAGACGAGACCTGTGGAACAGAGAGGTGAGATTAGATCTGTGGAACAGAGTGGTGAGACGAGACCTGTGGAACAGAGTGGTGAGACGAGACCTGTGGAACAGAGAGGTGAGATGAGAACTGTGGAACAGAGAGGTGAGATTGGACCTGTGGAACAGAGAGGTGAGATTAGATCTGTGGAACAGAGAGGTGAGACTCGACCTGTGGAACAGAGTGGTGAGATTAGATCTGTGGAACAGAGAGGTGAGATTGGACCTGTGGAAAAGAGTGGTGAGATTGGATCTGTGGAACAGAGAGGTGAGACTCGACCTGTGGAACAGAGAGGTGAAACGAGACCTGTGGAACAGAGAGGTGAGACTCGACCTGTGGAACAGAGAGGTGAGATTAGATCTGTGGTACAGATAGGTGAGATTAGATCTGTGGAACAGAGTGGTGATGCGAGACCTGTGGAACAGAGATGTGAGATTAGATCTGTGGAACAGAGTGCTGAGATTAGACCTGTGGAACAGAGTGGTGAGACGAGATCTGTAGAACAGAGTGGTGAGATTAGATCTGTGGAACAGAGAGGTGACATGAGACCTGTGGAACAGAAGTGAGATTGGACCTGTGGAACAGAGAGGTGAGATTAGATCTGTGGAACAGAGTGGTGAGACGAGACCTGTGGAACAGAGAGGTGAGACGAGACCTGTGGAACAGAGAGGTGAGACGAGACCTGTGGAACAGAGAGGTGAGACGAGACCTGTGGAACAGAGAGGTGAGACGAGACCTGTGGAACAGAGAGGTGAGATTGGACCTGTGGAACAGAGAGGTGAGACGAGACCTGTGGAACAGAGAGGTGAGATTAGATCTGTGGAACAGAGTGGTGAGACGAGACCTGTGGAACAGAGAGGTGAGACGAGACCTGTGGAACAGAGAGGTGAGATTAGATCTGTGGAACAGAGTGCTGAGATTGGACCTGTGGAACAGAGTGGTGAGACGAGACCTGTGGAACAGAGAGGTGAGACGAGACCTGTGGAACAGAGAGGTGAGACGAGACCTGTGGAACAGAGAGGTGAGATTGGACCTGTGGAACAGAGAGGTGAGATTAGATCTGTGGACCATAGTGGTGAGACGAGACCTCTGGAACAGAGAGGTGAGACGAGTCCTGTGGAACAGAGAGGTGAGACGATATCTGTGGAACAGAGCGGTGAGATTGGACCTGTGGAACAGAGAGGTGAGACGAGACCTGATGAACAGAGAGGTGAGACGAGACCTATGGAACAGAGAGGTGAGATTCGATCTGTGGAACAGAGAGTTGAGACTCGACCTGTGGAACAGTGGTGAGACTCCACCTGTGGAACAGAGTGGTGAGATTAGATCTGTGGAACAGAGTGGTGAGACGAGACCTGTGGAACAGAGAGGTGACATTGGACGTGTGGAACAGAGAGGTGAGACGAGACCTGTGGAATAGAGAGGTGAGATTGCACCTGTGGAACAGAGTGGTGAGACGAGACCTGTGGAACAGAGTGGTGAGACGAGACCTGTGGAACAGAGAGGTGAGAAGAGACCTGTGGAACAGAGTGGTGAGACGAGACCTATGGAACAGAGAGGTGAGACGAGACCTGTGGAACAGAGAGGTGAGCCAATATCTGTGGAACAAAGAGGTGAGATTGGACCTGTGGGACAGAGTGGTGAGACGAGACCTGTGGAACAGAGAGGTGAGATTGGACCTGTGGAACAGAGTGGTGAGACTCGACCTGTGGACCAGAGAGGTGAGATTGGACCTGTGGAACAGAGAGGTGAGATTAGATCTGTGGAACAGAGTGGTGAGACGAGACATGTGGAACAGAGAGGTGAGCCAATATCTGTGGAACAAAGAGGTGAGATTGGACCTGTGGGACAGAGAGGTGAGATTAGATCTGTGGAACAGAGAGGTGAGACGATATCTGTGGAACAGAGAGGTGAGATTGGACCTGTGGAACAGAGAGGTGAGATTAGATCTGTGGAACAGAGTGGTGAGACGATATCTGTGGAACAGAGAGGTGAGATGAGACCTGTGGAACAGAGAGGTGAGATTAGACCTGTGGAACAGAGAGGTGAGATTGGACCTGTGGAACAGAGAGGTGAGACGAGACCTGTGGAACAGAGAGGTGAGATTAGATCTGTGGAACAGAGTGCTGAGATTGGACCTGTGGAACAGAGAGGTGAGATTGGACCTGTGGAACAGAGAGGTGAGATTAGATCTGTGGAACAGAGTGCTGAGATTGGACCTGTGGAACAGAGAGGTGAGATTGGACCTGTGGAACAGAGAGGTGAGATTAGATCTGTGGAACAGAGTCGTGAGACGAGACCTGTGGAACAGAGTGGTGAGACGAGACCTGTGGAACAGAGAGGTGAGACGAGACCTGTGGAACAGAGAGGTGAGATTGGACCTGTGGAACAGAGTGGTGAGACGAGATCTGTAGAACAGAGAGGTGAGATTAGATCTGTGGAACAGAGAGGTGAGATTAGATCTGTGGAACAGAGTGGTGAGACGAGACCTGTGGAACAGAGAGGTGAGATTAGATCTGTGGAACAGAGAGGTGAGATTGGACCTGTGGAACAGAGAGGTGAGATTGGACCTGTGGAACAGAGAGGTGAGATTGGACCTGTGGAACAGAGAGGTGAGATTAGATCTGTGGAACAGAGTGCTGAGATTGGACCTGTGGAACAGAGAGGTGAGACGAGACCTGTGGAACAGAGAGGTGAGACGAGACCTGTGGAACAGAGAGGTGAGACGAGACCTGTGGAACAGAGAGGTGAGACGAGACCTGTGGAACAGAGAGGTGAGATTAGATCTGTGGAACAGAGTGCTGAGATTGGACCTGTGGAACAGAGTGGTGAGATGAGACCTGTGGAACAGAGAGGTGAGACGAGACCTGTGGAACAGAGAGGTGAGACAAGACCTGTGGAACAGAGAGGTGAGATTAGATCTGTGGAACAGAGTGCTGAGATTGGACCTGTGGAACAGAGAGGTGAGACGAGACCAGTGGAACAGAAAGGTGAGATTGGACCTGTGGAACAGATTGGTGAGATTAGATCTGTGGAACAGAGTGGTGAGACGAGACCTGTGGAACAGAGTGGTGAGAGTAGACCTGTGGAACAGAGAGGTGAGACTCGACCTGTGGAACAGAGTGGTGAGCCGAGACCTGTGGAACAAAGTGGTGAGACGAGATCTGTCGAACAGAGCGCTGAGATTAGACCTGTGGAACAGAGTGGTGAGACGAGACCTGTGGAACAGAGAGGTGAGATTGGACCTGTGGAACAGAGAGAGACCTGTGGAACAGAGGTGAGAGACCTCTGGAACAGAGAGGTGAGACGATATCTGTGGAACAGAGAGGTGAGATTGGACCTGTGGAACAGAGAGGTGACACGAGACCTGTGGAACAGAGAGGTGACACGAGACCTGTGGAACAGAGAGGTGAGATTGGACCTGTGGAACAGAGAGGTGAGATTAGATCTGTGGAACAGAGTGGTGAGACGAGACCTGTGGAACAGAGAGGTGAGACGAGACCTGTGGAACAGAGAGGTGAGACGAGATCTGTGGAACAGAGAGGTGAGACTCGACCTGTGGAACAGAGTGGTGAGCCGAGACCTGTGGAACAAAGTGGTGAGACGAGATCTGTCGAACAGAGTGGTGAGATTAGTTCTGTGGAACAGAGAGGTGACATTGGACCTGTGGAACAGAGAGGTGAGATTGGACCTGTGGAACAGAGTGGTGAGACGAGACCTGTGGAACAGAGAGGTGAGACGAGACCTGTGGAACAGAGAGGTGAGACTCGACCTGTGGAACAGAGTGGTGAGATTAGACCTGTGGAACAGAGTCGTGAGACGAGACCTGTGGAACAGAGTGGTGAGATGAGACCTGTGGAACAGAGAGGTGAGACGAGACCTGTGGAACAGAGAGGTGAGATTGGACCTGTGGAACAGAGTGGTGAGACTCGACCTGTGCAAGAGTGGTGAGATTAGATCTGTGGAACAGAGAGGTGAGATTAGATCTGTGGAACAGAGTGCTGAGATTGGACCTGTGGAACAGAGTGGTGAGATGAGACCTGTGGAACAGAGAGGTGAGACGAGACCTGTGGAACAGAGAGGTGAGACAAGACCTGTGGAACAGAGAGGTGAGATTAGATCTGTGGAACAGAGTGCTGAGATTGGACCTGTGGAACAGAGAGGTGAGACGAGACCTGTGGAACAGAGAGGTGAGACGAGACCTGTGGAACAGAGAGGTGAGACGAGACCAGTGGAACAGAAAGGTGAGATTGGACCTGTGGAACAGATTGGTGAGATTAGATCTGTGGAACAGAGTGGTGAGACGAGACCTGTGGAACAGAGTGGTGAGACTCGACCTGTGGAACAGAGTGGTGAGACGAGACCTGTGGAACAGAGTGGTGAGACTCGACCTGTGGAACAGAGTGGTGAGACTCGACCTGTGGAACAGAGTGGTGAGATTAGATCTGTGGAACAGAGTGGTGAGATTAGATCTGTGGAACAGAGTGCTGAGATTAGACCTGTGGAACAGAGTGGTGAGACGAGACCTGTGGAACAGAGAGGTGAGACGAGACCTGTGGAACAGAGAAGTGACACGAGACCTGTGGAACAGAGAGGTGAGATTGGACCTGTGGAACAGAGAGGTGAGATTGTACTTGTGGAACAGAGAGGTGAGACGATATCTGTGGGACAGAGAGGTGAGACGAGACCTGTGGAACAGAGAGGTGAGACGAGATCTGTGGAACAGAGAGGTGAGATTGGACCTGAAGAACAGATTGGTGAGATTAGATCTGTGGAACAGAGTGGTGAGACAAGACCTGTGGAACAGAGAGGTGAGACGAGACCTGTGGAACAGAGAGGTGAGACGAGATCTGTGGAACAGAGAGGTGAGATTGGACCTGAAGAACAGATTGGTGAGATTAGATCTGTGGAACAGAGTGGTGAGACTCGACCTGTGGAACAGAGTGGTTCGATTAGATCTGTGGAACAGAGTGGTGAGACGAGACCTGTGAAACAGAGTGGTGAGACAAGACCTGTGGAACAGAGAGGTGAGATTAGATCTGTGGAACAGAGTGGTGAGACGAGACCTGTGGACCAGAGAGGTGAGATTGGACCTGTGGAACAAAGAGGTGAGATTAGATCTGTGGAACAGAGTGGTGAGACGAGACCTATGGAACAGAGAGGTGAGACGATATCTGTGGAACAGAGAGGTGAGATTGGACCTGTGGAACAGAGAGGTGACACGAGACCTGTGGAACAGAAGTGAGATTGGACCTGTGGAACAGAGAGGTGAGATTAGACCTGTGGAACAGAGAGGTGAGACGAGATCTGTGGAACAGAGAGGTGAGACGAGACCTGTGGAACAGAGAGGTGAGATTAGATCTGTGGAACAGAGTGGTGAGACGAGACCTGTGGAACAGAGAGGTGAGACGAGACCTGTGGAACAGAGAGGTGAGACGAGACCTGTGGAACAGAGAGGTGAGATTAGATCTGTGGAACAGAGAGGTGAGATTGGACCTGTGGAAAAGAGTGGTGAGATTGGACCTGTGGAACAGAGTGGTGAGATTAGATCTGTGGAACAGAGTGGTGAGATGAGACCTGTGGAACAGAGAGGTGACATTGGACCTGTGGAACAGAGAGGTGAGACGAGACCTGTGGAATAGAGAGGTGAGATTGGACCTGTGGAACAGAGTGGTGAGACGAGACCTGTGGAACAGAGAGGTGACACGAGACCTGTGGAACAGAGAGGTGAGACGAGACCTGTGGAACAGAGAGGTGAGATTAGATCTGTGGAACAGAGTGCTGAGATTGGACCTGTGGAACAGAGAGGTGAGACTCGACCTGTGGAACAGAGTGGTGAGATTAGATCTGTGGAACAGAGAGGTGAGATTGGACCTGTGGAAAAGAGTGGTGAGATTGGACCTGTGGAACAGAGTGGTGAGACGAGACCTGTGGAACAGAGTGGTGAGACGAGACCTGTGGAACAGAGAGGTGAGACGAGACCTGTGGAACAGAGAGGTGAGATTAGACCTGTGGAACAGAGAGGTGAGATTAGACCTGTGGAACAGAGAGGTGAGATTAGATCTGTGGAACAGAGAGGTGAGATTAGATCTGTGGAACAGAGTGCTGAGATTAGACCTGTGGAACAGAGTGGTGAGACGAGATCTGTAGAACAGAGAGGTGACATTGGACCTGTGGAACAGAGAGGTGACACGAGACCTGTGGAACAGAAGTGAGATTGGACCTGTGGAACAGAGAGGTGAGATTAGATCTGTGGAACAGAGTGGTGAGACGAGACCTGTGGAACAGAGAGGTGAGACGAGATCTGTGGAACAGAGAGGTGAGACGAGATCTGTGGAACAGAGAGGTGAGATTGGACCTGAAGAACAGATTGGTGAGATTAGATCTGTGGAACAGAGAGGTGAGACGAGACCTGTGGAACAGAGAGGTGAGATGAGATCTGTGGAACAGAGAGGTGAGATTGGACCTGAAGAACAGATTGGTGAGATTAGATCTGTGGAACAGAGTGGTGAGACTCGACCTGTGGAACAGAGTGGTTAGATTAGATCTGTGGAACAGAGTGGTGAGACGAGACCTGTGAAACAGAGTGGTGAGACAAGACCTGTGGAACAGAGAGGTGAGATTAGATCTGTGGAACAGAGTGGTGAGACGAGACCTGTGGACCAGAGAGGTGAGATTGGACCTGTGGAACAAAGAGGTGAGATTAGATCTGTGGAACAGAGTGGTGAGACGAGACCTATGGAACAGAGAGGTGAGACGAGACCTGTGGAACAGAGAGGTGAGATTAGATCTGTGGAACAGAGTGCTGAGATTGCACCTGTGGAACAGAGAGGTGAGTTTGGACCTGTGGAATAGAGAGGTGAAACGATATCTGTGGAACAGAGAGGTGAGATTGGACCTGTGGAACAGAGAGGTGAGATTGGACCTGTGGAACAGAGTGGTGAGACGAGACCTGTGGAACAGAGTGGTGAGACGAGACCTGTGGAACAGAGAGGTGAGACGAGACCTGTGGAACAGAGAGGTGAGACGAGACCTGTGGAACAGAGAGGTGAGACGAGACCTGTGGAACAGAGAGGTGAGACGAGACCTGTGGAACAGAGAGGTGAGATTGGACCTGTGGAACAGAGAGGTGAGATTAGATCTGTGGAACAGAGTGCTGAGATTGGACCTGTGGAACAGAGAGGTGAGATTAGATCTGTGGAACAGAGTCGTGAGACGAGACCTGTGGAACAGAGAGGTGAGACGAGACCTGTGGAACAGAGAGGTGAGATTAGATCTGTGGAACAGAGTGGTGAGACGAGACCTGTGGAACAGGGAGGTGAGACGAGACCTGTGGAACAGAGAGGTGAGACGAGACCTGTGGAACAGAGAGGTGAGATTAGATCTGTGGAACAGAGTGGTGAGATTGGACCTGTGGAACAGAGAGGTGAGACTCGACCTGTGCAACAGAGTGGTGAGATTAGATCTGTGGAACAGAGAGGTGAGATTGGACCTGTGGAAAAGAGTGGTGAGATTGGACCTGTGGAACAGAGTGGTGAGACTCGACCTGTGGAACAGAGAGGTGAGACGAGACCTGTGGAACAGAGAGGTGAGACGAGACCTGTGGAACAGAGAGGTGAGATTAGACCTGTGGAACAGAGAGGTGAGATTAGACCTGTGGAACAGAGAGGTGAGATTAGATCTGTGGAACAGAGTGGTGATGCGAGACCTGTGGAACAGAGAGGTGAGATTGGACCTGTGGAACAGAGAGGTGAGATTAGATCTGTGGAACAGAGTGCTGAGATTAGACCTGTGGAACAGAGTGGTGAGATTAGATCTGTGGAACAGAGAGGTGACATTGGACCTGTGGAACAGAGAGGTGAGACGAGACCTGTGGAACAGAGAGGTGAGACGAGACCTGTGGAAGAGAGAGGTGAGACGAGACCTGTGGAACAGAGAGGTGAGATTGGACCTGTGGAACAGAGAGGTGAGACGAGACCTGTGGAACAGAGAGGTGAGATTGGACCTGTGGAACAGAGAGGTGAGACGAGACCTGTGGAACAGAGAGGTGAGATTAGATCTGTGGAACAGAGTGCTGAGATTGGACCTGTGGAACAGAGAGGTGAGATTGGACCTGTGGAACAGAGTGCTGAGATTGGACCTGTGGAACAGAGTGGTGAGACGAGACCTGTGGAACAGAGAGGTGAGACGAGACCTGTGGAACAGAGAGGTGAGACGAGACCTGTGGAACAGAGAGGTGAGATTAGATCTGTGGAACAGAGTGGTGAGACGAGACCTGTGGAACAGAGTGGTGAGACGAGACCTGTGGAACAGAGAGGTGAGACTCGACCTGTGGAACAGAGTGGTGAGATTAGATCTGTGGAACAGAGAGGTGAGATTAGATCTGTGGAACAGAGTGCTGAGATTGGACCTGTGGAACAGAGTGGTGAGATGAGACCTGTGGAACAGAGTGGTGAGAAGAGACCTGTGGAACAGAGTGGTGAGACGAGACCTGTGGAACAGAGAGGTGAGACGAGACCTGTGGAACAGAGAGGTGAGATTAGATCTGTGGAACAGAGTGCTGAGATTGGACCTGTGGAACAGAGAGGTGAGATTAGATCTGTGGAACAGAGTGGTGAGACAAGACCTGTGGAACAGAGAGGTGAGACGAGACCTGTGGAACAGAGAGGTGAGATTAGATCTGTGGAACAGAGTGGTGAGATTGGACCTGTGGAACAGAGAGGTGAGACGAGACCTGTGGAACAGAGAGGTGAGACGAGATCTGTGGAACAAAGAGGTGAGATTGGACCTGAAGAACAGATTGGTGAGATTAGATCTGTGGAACAGAGTGGTGAGACAAGACCTGTGGAACAGAGTGGTGAGCCGAGACCTGTGGAACAGAGTGGTGAGCCGAGACCTGTGGAACAAAGTGGTGAGACGAGATCTGTCGAACAGAGTGGTGAGACTCGACCTGTGGAACAGAGAGGTGAGATTAGATCTGTGGAACAGAGTGCTGAGATTAGACCTGTGGAACAGAGTGGTGAGACGAGACCTGTGGAACAGAGAGATGAGATTAGATCTGTGGAACAGAGAGGTGAGATTGTACTTGTGGAACAGAGAGGTGAGATTGTATTTGTGGAACAGAGAGGTGAGACGATATCTGTGGGACAGAGAGGTGAGATTGGACCTGTGGAACAGAGAGGTGAGACGAGATCTGTGGAACAGAGAGGTGAGATTAGATCTGTGCAACAGAGTGCTGAGATTGGACCTGTGGAACAGAGTGGTGAGACGAGACCTGTGAAACAGAGAGGTGAGACGAGACCTGTGGAACAGAGAGGTGAGATTAGATCTGTGGAACAGAGTGGTGAGATTGGACCTGTGGAACAGAGAGGTGAGATGAGGTCTGTGGAACAGAGTGCTGAGATTGGACCTGTGGAACAGAGAGGTGAGACGAGACCTGTGGAACAGAGTGGTGAGACGAGACCTGTGGAACAGAGAGGTGAGATTAGATCTGTGGAACAGAGTGGTGAGATGAGACCTGTGGAACAGAGAGGTGAGATTAGATCTGTGGAACAGAGTGCTGAGATTGGACCTGTGGAACAGAGAGGTGAGACGAGACCTGTGGAACAGAGAGGTGAGACGAGACCTGTGGAACAGAGAGGTGAGATTAGATCTGTGGAACAGAGAGGTGAGACGAGACCTGTGGAACAGAGAGGTGAGACGAGACCTGTGGAACAGAGAGGTGAGATTAGATCTGTGGAACAGAGTGGTGAAACGAGACCTGTGGAACAGAGTGGTGAAACGAGACCTGTGGAACAGAGTGGTGAAACGAGACCTGTGGAACAGAGAGGTGAGACGATATCTGTGGAACAGAGAGGTGAGATTGGACCTGTGGATCAGAGTGGTGAGACGAGACCTGTGGAAGAGAGTGGTGAGACGAGACCTGTGGAACAGAGAGGTGAGACGATATCTGTGGAACAGAGAGGTGAGATTGGACCTGTGGATCAGAGTGGTGAGACGAGACCTGTGGAAGAGAGTGGTGAGACGATATCTGTGGAACAGAGAGGTGAGATTAGATCTGTGGAACAGAGTGGTGAGATGAGACCTGTGGAACAGAGAGGTGAGACAAGACCTGTGGAACAGAGAGGTGAGATTGTACTTGTGGAACAGAGAGGTGAGACGAGACCTGTGGAACAGAGAGGTGAGACGAGACCTGTGGAACAGAGAGAAGTGAGACGAGACCTGTGGAACAGAGAGGTGAGACGATATCTGTGGGACAGAGAGGTGAGATTGGACCTGTGGAACAGAGAGGTGAGACGAGAACTGTGGAACAGAGAGGTGAGACGATATCTGTGGAACAGAGAGGTGAGATTAGATCTGTGGAACAGAGTGGTGAGACGAGACCTGTGGAACAGAGTGGTGAGATTAGATCTGTGGAACAGAGAGTTGAGATTGGACCTGTGGAACAGAGTGGTGAGACGATATCTGTGGAACAGAGAGGTGAGATGAGACCTGTGGAACAGAGAGGTGAGATTAGATCTGTGGAACAGAGCGCTGAGATTGGACCTGTGGAACAGAGTGGTGAGACGAGACCTGTGGAACAGAGTGGTGAGACGAGACCTGTGGAACAGAGAGGTGAGACGAGACCTGTGGAACAGAGAGGTGAGATTAGATCTGTGGAACAGAGTGGTGAAAGGAGACCTGTGGAACAGAGAGGTGAGATTGGACCTGTGGAACAGAGAGGTGAGACGATATCTGTGGAACAGAGAGGTGAGATTGGACCTGTGGATCAGAGTGGTGAGACGAGACCTGTGGAAGAGAGTGGTGAGACGAGACCTGTGGAACAGAGAGGTGAGATTAGATCTGTGGAACAGAGTGCTGAGATTAGACCTGTGGAACAGAGTGGTGAGACGAGACCTGTGGAACAGAGAGATGAGATTAGATCTGTGGAACAGAGAGGTGAGATTGTACTTGTGGAACAGAGAGGTGAGATTGTATTTGTGGAACAGAGAGGTGAGACGATATCTGTGGGACAGAGAGGTGAGATTGGACCTGTGGAACAGAGAGGTGAGACGAGATCTGTGGAACAGAGAGGTGAGATTAGATCTGTGCAACAGAGTGGTGAGATGAGGTCTGTGGAACAGAGTGCTGAGATTGGACCTGTGGAACAGATTGGTGAGACGAGACCTGTGGAACAGAGAGGTGAGACGAGACCTGTGAAACAGAGAGGTGAGACGAGACCTGTGGAACAGAGAGGTGAGATTAGATCTGTGGAACAGAGTGGTGAGATTGGACCTGTGGAACAGAGAGGTGAGATGAGGTCTGTGGAACAGAGTGCTGAGATTGGACCTGTGGAACAGAGAGGTGAGACGAGACCTGTGGAACAGAGTGGTGAGACGAGACCTGTGGAACAGAGAGGTGAGATTAGATCTGTGGAACAGAGTGGTGAGACGAGACCTGTGGAACAGAGTGGTGAGGTTAGATCTGTGGAACAGAGAGGTGAGATTGGACCTGTGGAACAGAGTGGTGAGACGAGACCTGTGGAACAGAGAGGTGAGAGGAGACCTGTGGAACAGAGAGGTGAGATTAGATCTGTGGAACAGAGAGGTGAGAGGAGACCTGTGGAACAGAGTGGAGATATTAGATCTGTGGAACAGAGTGGTGAGATGAGACCTGTGGAACAGAGAGGTGAGACGAAACCTGTGGAACAGAGAGGTGAGACGAGACCTGTGGAACAGAGAGAAGTGAGACGAGACCTGTGGAACAGAGAGGTGAGACGAGACCTGTGGAACAGAGAGAAGTGAGACGAGACCTGTGGAACAGAGTGGTGAGACGAGACCTGTGGAACAGAGAGGTGAGACGAGACCTGTGGAACAGAGAGGTGAGACGAGACCTGTGAAACAGAGAGGTGAGACGAGACCTGTGGAACAGAGAGGTGAGATTAGATCTGTGGAACAGAGTGGTGAGACGAGACCTGTGGAACAGAGAGGTGAGACAAGACCTGTGGAACAGAGAGGTGAGATTGTACTTGTGGAACAGAGAGGTGAGACGAGACCTGTGGAACAGAGAGGTGAGACGAGACCTGTGGAACAGAGAGAAGTGAGACGAGACCTGTGGAACAGAGAGGTGAGACGATATCTGTGGGACAGAGAGGTGAGATTGGACCTGTGGAACAGAGAGGTGAGACGAGACCTGTGGAACAGAGTGGTGAGACGAGACCTGTGGAACAGAGAGGTGAGATTAGATCTGTGGAACAGAGTGGTGAGACGAGACCTGTGGAACAGAGTGGTGAGGTTAGATCTGTGGAACAGAGAGGTGAGATTGGACCTGTGGAACAGAGTGGTGAGACGAGACCTGTGGAACAGAGAGGTGAGAGGAGACCTGTGGAACAGAGAGGTGAGATTAGATCTGTGGAACAGAGTGCTGAGATTGGACCTGTGGAACAGAGTGGTGAGACGAGACCTGTGGAACAGAGAGGTGAGACGAGACCTGTGGAACAGAGAGGTGAGACGAGACCTGTGGAACAGAGAGGTGAGATTAGATCTGTGGAACAGAGTGCTGAGATTGGACCTGTGGAACAGAGAGGTGAGATTGGACCTGTGGAACAGAGAGGTGAGACGATATCTGTGGAACAGAGAGGTGAGATTGGACCTGTGGAACAGAGTGGTGAGATGAGACCTGTGGAACAGAGTGGTGAGACGAGACCTGTGGAACAGAGAGGTGAGATTAGATCTGTGGAACAGAGTGGTGATACGAGACCTGTGGAACAGAGTGGTGAGACGAGACCTGTGGAACAGAGAGGTGAGATTAGATCTGTGGAACAGAGTGCTGAGATTGGACCTGTGGAACAGAGTGGTGAAAGGAAGCACTTCATTGGGAGTTGAGGGGATTACCGGAATATCGATGAAACCGCACCTTTTAGGGGTGCAAGATGTACTCTTCCGTGGAATTGACGTCATGTGTCCATCTTATTGACGTCATATTTCTGCTATAAATTGTCGTGCATGGGACGCTATGGTCATCCGTTTCGGTTAACCCGTTAAGAGTTAAAACCGCATGTTTCGATTAAAAAAAGAAATAACAATTCTGCATTTTGTTCAATTATAATTATTGTCATTTTGTTGCAATGGTGTTCTGTTGTGCAATAAACTGCAACAGTCGATGTAAATATTTATTTATACCTAATTAGTAAACAACAGTACGTGCCCGTAAAAAATAATAATAATAATAATAATAATAATAATAATAATAATAAATAAATATTCAAACCACGAGCAAGAAACAACAACCACACAGGCCGTTTCTTCGCTCTCCCGTGCCCGTACGTGCGTGGCCCGGAAGTTCGCATATTACTCGCAGGTACGATTATTCGCAATTTAGATTTAATGCCCAAATATTCAATTAGCGCCAACGTATTTTGCCTTTTCGCAATGTCATCGCAAGGAAAAACAAAAATAGAAGAGAAGAGAGAGAAAAAAATTACTTCCTGGTTCGGAGCACACCAGCTAACTCTGATGTTACCTAAATTTATGCACCGTCTAATATGAAAACGATCATAACTTGGGGCATTGTGTTTATCAATAAATGCGCATAAGAGATCGAGAAATTATTAGAATACACGAAGTCATCACTCCGGAAGCCCGTACGTTGTAACCTGTAATTGCAAACGCGGCTGAGCTTCCCTTCCCCGTCGGCTACGCCCACGCAACAACGTGTCTTGTCATTGGTTTGGTAAATAAATGGCCATAACTTGGGAAGCACTTGTCCGATTAATATCAAACCTTGAAAAGGCACATCCTCAGGTCCCCAGCAATATACCTGGCAAGTTTCAATTAGATCGGACCAGTGGTTGTCGAGAAACAGCGGTCACAGACACACACACAGACACACTCACACACACACATACACACACAGATTGCCGGAATTATAGATAGATGAGTCCATTAGCCGAGTTGGTTCTATTTTGATTGTGATTATATCGAGAGTACGACCTCCTCATGATAATATCGTCCGCTCTGAGACACTGACAGCCTCTGACAGGCCGCAGTGTATCGTAGGACTTGTAAACGTGCTATGTCTTTATCATTGATGGATGCATTTTATGGATAATAAAGGCTAATTTTGGATTATATATAATTGAAGACTATTAGTTTTGTTGAGTTGCTCCAAAAGTATTGTTACGGCTGTGGAAATTCGCAGAACACCATATAGGTTCCTTAGATCAGTTATCCCGGTAAGTCTGTGTTCAGTTAGATTTCCCCACCGTTGTTTAATGGGTTTTATTCGTGTTCACCGGGCTGTGACCCTTTGAGATAATGTTTTTCTTTATCTATCGTTATTTTGAACCACCATTGCAATGAAACTCCACGCCAACAACTGCCACCACCAACTACGCCACAACGCCAACCACGCTACAATCACCATTACACCAACCACCACCATCTTCGCCACTACGCCCGCTTGCGAACGCCATCCTCCACGGACCACGCTACAACCCCCTTTCTGCGTCGGAAACCGTCCGAGAACGCGAGGAGGGAAGCAAGAAGGATCTCCAATGGTGCGCGGCTTCTCCCGCCTGATTTTCCCGCCTATTTTCTCCGCGCTTGGTGTGGGGGAAGTGCGATCCGAGCCGGGGGTCAAAGGTGAGAAAAAGTGGGGGCCTCTTTTTGGGGGAATAATTCCTTGGACCTGAGCCAAAACCGACTTCCCCCGTCCCCCGCACGGCGCGCGGGGAGGGGCGAGGGCACGCCACTTTTCGGGAGGATTCTCGAAACGCCTCGAAGGGAGGTGGAACCGAAAATGGGGTGAAGCGAAGGGCGGAGCCCCACACTATGAAGGGCGGAGCCCCGCGCTATAAAGGGCGGATCGTACACGAGGCTCGGGTCTCTCTGAGAGATCTCCCTGTGGTTCATGACTCTCTTCCCCTGTCTCCCGGTGGTCCATGCCCTGCTGCTTCTTCCGGCTCGTGGTACACTCGCCTGCCTATGGTGGTCCGGTGCTCGTGCTTCCTGTGGTTCAGCGCTCCTAGGGTGGTTCAGCTGTTCCTGTGGTCGGGGTCCGGTGGATCGCCCGTGTATCGGGGACGCGGACGGAAGGAGCAGTTCTGCTGGCTGTGTGGTGTGGACCTGCGCGTCCGGACGAGGAGTGCCGGAGAGAGTTCACCGGCCACGCGGGAGGCCCGGAAACCAGGCGCGTCCACGCTCGCTGTCGGGGGAGCGGGACGCCACGACTCGACGACCACGAAGGGGGGGGGGCAGGTAACCTGCACGGTCTCGTGGGCCCATTCAGTTAGCCAAGGCCTACGTTATAAAGGTTCCTGGACCCTGTCTACCTCCCTGCCTATGGGAAGGTCTTTCCTTTTGTTTTTGTATGCATGTTGTGGCGCCGTGTCCTGTTAAGTAACGACTGTATAAGTGACTGTGCTTGTAAATAATAATTATCGTCGGTTGTATTGCTTTTGCATTGTATTTGCGACTTGTATATTGCATGACTGCCCTTGCTTGTGTTGTGCTGTATAGTGAATAAATGTCCTTGTGTGCAATGTACCCCATTTGTCGTATCCCATTTCCCTTTTGAAAAGCCATCTTGCATTGTTGAATAAATAGTGGGTTTTGAACGCCCAGTAAAGAGAATCGGATCCGTCGAGGTCGGCGATAACACTGCTCGGTTATCAATGTAGTACGGAACAGACCGCTTAAGCGGTTCGGTCCCAGGCCGACCTGCGGCGCGGTGCAGCCCCTCGGTAGGTGACCCGCGCGGGTACTTAGGTATATCGACATTCGGCGATTCACGCTATTTCGCGCGGGTAGAATGCGGACTGGGCTGTGGTGAGGTTAAACCCCCACCCGTGACTGGTTCCTGGCGGTAGTTCCAGGAGGGTCACGACTGAATTGTCCGTCCGGTGGGCGACGAGGTTGCGATTGGAGTTACGAGGCCGATCGCACGCCGGCGGGCGCAAATTCGTCACAGTATGTTTGTCATTTGTTGACATTGGTCAAATGTCTTTGGAACACCTTCAAATCCAATTATATATCGCATGTTCCTATTCATTCTCTTATGAGAGTCTGGGCAAAAAGGACTAAACATGGATAGCAGGCTGGCTGGCTGGTGAGGACAAATCAGTAACAAACAGGGAAACTGGTGGACTCTCAAGTGGTGTTTTCGAGCTCGTCCACCATTTCGTGCTCGCCTGCCATTTCGTGCTCGCCTGCCATTTTGAGCTCTTCTGCCATTTCGAGCTCTTCTGCCATTTCGAGCTCGTCCGCCATTTCGAGCTCGTCCGCCATTTCGAGCTCACCAGCCATTTCGAGTTCGTCCGCCAGTTCGAGCTCGTCCGCCATTTTGAGCTCCCCCGCCATTTCGAGCTCGCCCACCATTTTGAGCTCGTATGCCATTTCAAACTCGTCCGTCATTTCATTTCGAGCTCGTCCGCCATTTTGAGCTCGCCCGCCATTTCGAGCTCGTCCACCATTTCAAAGTCATCAGTAATTTCATTTTGAGCTCATCCGCCATTTCGAGCTTGCCCGCCATTTCGAGCTCGCCCGCCATTTCGAGCTCGTCCGCCATTTCGAGCTCGTCCGCCATTTCGAGCTCGTCCGCCATTTCGAGCTCGTTCGCCATTTCGAGCTTGCCAACCATTTCAAGCTCGTCCGCCATTTCGAGCTCGCCCACTATTTCGAGCTTGTCTGCCATTTCGAGCTCGTATGCCATTTCAAACTCGTCCCTCATTTCTTTTCAAGCTCATCCGCCATTTCGAGCTCGTCCGCCATTTCAAACTCGTCCACCATTTCGAGCTCGTCCGCCATTTCGAGCTTGTATGCCATTTCAAACTCGTCCATCATTTCATTTCAAGCTCGTCCACCATTTCGAGCTCGTCCACCATTTCGAGCTCGTCCGCCATTTCAAACTCGTCCGTCATTTCATTTCATGCTCGCCTGCCATTTCGAGCTCGTCTGCCATTTCGCTCTCGCCCGCCACTTCGAGCTCGTCCGCCACTTCGAGCTCGTCTGCCATTTCGAGCTCGCCCACTATTTTGAGCTCGTCCGCCATTTCGAGCTCGTATGCTATTTCAAACTCATCCGTCATTTCATTTCAAACTCGTCCGTCATTTCATTTCATACTCGCCTGCCATTTCGAGCTCGTCCGCCATTCCGTGCTCGCCGCCATTTCGAGCTCGTCCACCATTTCGAGCTCGTCCACCATTTCGAGCTCGTCCGCCATTTCAAACTCGTCCGTCATTTCATTTCATGCTCGCCTGCCATTTCGAGCTCGTCTGCCATTTCACTCTCGCCCGCCATTTCGAGCTCGTCTGCCACTTCAAGCTTGTCCGCCACTTCGAGCTCATCCGCCACTTCGAGCTCGTCCGCCATTTCGAGCTCGCCCACTATTTTGAGCTCGTCCGCCATTTCGAGCTCGTATGCTATTTCAAACTCATCCGTCATTTCATTTCAAACTCGTCCGTCATTTCATTTCATACTCGCCTGCCATTTCGAGCTCGTCCGCCATTCCGTGCTCGCCGCCATTTCGAGCTCGTCCGCCATTTCGAGCTCGTCCGCCATTTCGAGCTCGCCAGCCATTTCGAGCTCGTCCGCCATTTTGAGCTCGCCCACCATTTCGAGCTCGCCCACCATTTTGAGCTCGTATGCCATTTCAAACTCGTCCGTCATTTGAAACTCGTCCGTCATTTCATTTCGAGCTCGTCCGCCATTTCGAGCTCGCCTGCCATTTTGAGCTTGTCCAATGTTTCAAACTCATCCGTCATTTCATTTCGAGCTCGTCCACCATTTCGATCTCTTTCGCCCTTTCGAGGTAGTCCGCCATTTCGTGCTGGCCTGCCATTTTGAGCTCGTCTGCCATTTCATGCTCGTCTGCCATTTCAAGCTCATCCGCCATTTTGAGCTCGTCCGCCATTTCGAGCTCGTTTGGCATTTCGTGCCCGCCTACTATTTTGAGCTCGTCCGCCATTTCGTGCCACAACCCCCGTTGATCCACCCCAAACCCACATCCTTCAAATTCCGTTTTCCTTCCTGAAAGGCCCTGTAGTACTATACCTTCTTGTTTACTCCATCCCATCCATCTCTCTTCCACAGATATCCTCTTGTCTTTCTTCCACACTATTTTGTGCTTCCCTCTCCCTCCCTGCTTGTCTCCTGCCTTGTGATATGTTTATGTGTATTCTTTCTTACACAAGCCTCGACTTGGTATGCAAAAAAATATAAAAAGTGCCCCAGTCCCTGATAATGAGAAACATACCCACAACATGATGTTGCCACCACCAGGCTTCACAGTAGGTATGGTGTCCTTTGGCTGATGTGCTTCTGTTGGGAATGCACCAAATGTGGCGTTTTGCATTTTTCCATAAGTTTCATCACACCACAAAACTTTTTTCCACATCGCTTCAGAATCTCTCGAGCGTTTTTATGTACACCTCAACCAAGACTCAAGGTGGGCTTTTTGTGTAATGGCTTCCTTCTTGCCACCTGACCGGAGAGCCCAGGCTTGTGGAGTGCTTGGGAAATTGTCACATGGACACCAGTGATCAGTCCTTGCCATGAAGGGCTGTAGCTCTTTCGAAGTTGCCATTGGCCTCTGATCAGTCTCCTTGCTTGGTCATCCAGTTTGGAGGGACGGCCTGTTCTCGGCAGGGTCTTGGTGGTAACATACGCATTCCATTTCTTAATAATAACTGTCTTGACTGTGCTATAAGGGATATTCAAGGCCTTTGAAATATTTTTATGCCAATCCCCTGATCTGTACCTTTCTACTACTTTATCCTGGAGGTCTTTTGAAAGCTCCTCGGTGCTCATGATTGAGCATTTGCTGTGAAATTCACTACACAGCAGTTGAAACCCACAAAAACGGCTGATTTCACTTGGAACTCATCAGAATCACTACACTTGAAACAGCTGGATGTCAATTAACCTGGTGTGTGATTTTGAAGGTGATTGGTTCTACCTGAGCGAGTTTACAATTGCCGTTATAATGGGGGGTGGACACTTATCAAACCAAGATATTCTAGTTTTGTGTTTTTGATAAATTTTTTGAAAATTGTATAATTTGTTTTTCACATGGAAGTTGTGGGTTACGATGTGTAAATGAAGGTGAAAAAGTCTGATTTGAGGAATTTAATTTCAGATTATGAGACATAAAAAGGTGAAAATTTTGAAAGGGGGTGTAGACTTTCTGCAGACAATGTACTCTGACTCGTTCTCCATCCCAGTTAACATGACGTCTTCTAAGCCACTGAAAAGTGCCTTCTTTGTCTCTCCCCAACTCTTTCCAGATCTTTTTACAATCTTCCTGCTCTTTTGTCGTTCTCCCAATTGTGGGTGTATATTTGTTGATGTATCTTTTTGTATTTTTCATTTCTCTTCTTTGCAATCGATGGCGCCAGATTTTCTGTTATTTCCATCCCATTTGTGGCATCTTCTACTCGCACCTGTTCCTGGTCATTTTTTGCCTTGGCGTATTCTTTGATGTCTCGATGCTGATGATGGATTATTGAACGCTTTGTAGCACACAGAACAATTGAAGGGTTTTTCTCTGGTGTGTATTCTTTGATGTGTCGATAAAGTTGATTGATGATAAAAGACCTTGTTACACACAGAACACTTGTATGGTATATCTCTGGTGTGTATTATCTGGTGCTCACGTAAGTGTGATGACTTATTAAACGCTTTGTTGCAAACAGAACACTTGTGGGGTTTCTACCCCAAATGTGTTTTTTGATGACGATATAAACTTGATGAAGAACAAAAGGCCTTCCTGCATTGTGAACACTTGTAGGATTTCTCACCAATGTGCAACGTTTGATGTGTCAACAAATATGAAGAAGAAGCAAATCCCTTCTGACACACAGTGCACCTGTATGACGTCTCACCTGTGCATATTTCAACACATCCTTTTAAAAACGATGAGGAAGTGAAGTCTTTGTTGGTAACAGCAAAACTGTTTGTCTTCTCACTTCTTTGGCTCTCCTGTTGCAAGACATTGATACCACTGTCACAGTTGTTGTTTGAAGAGACACACCTAAACTTGTCAACAAAAGGCAAGGTGAACATTTTGAAAGGGGGTGTAGACTTTCTACAGACACTGTACTCTGACTCGTTCTCCATCACAGTTAACATGACATCTTCCAAGCCACTGCAAAGTGCCTTTTTTGTCTCTCCCCAACTCTTTTTAGATATTTTTACAATCTTCCTGCTCTTTTGTCGTTCTCCCAGTTGTCGGTGTATATTTACCTTCGCATTCTGTGAAAGGTTATGTATTGGTCGTTGTGTATTTATTTATTTATTTGTTTGTGAATATGTGTGTGTGTGTGTGTGTGTGTGTGTGTGTGTGTGTGTGTGTGTGTGTGTGTGTGTGTGTGTGTGTGTGTGTGTGTGTGTGTGTGTGTGTGTGTGTGTGTTTGTTTGTTATTCGCATAACTCAGAAAGTATGAAACCAAATCGCTTGAAATTTGGTGGGATGATGGGTTATTATCCAAGGAACATTTGGTTAGATTTTGGGAGCGATCGGCTCAAAGGTCAAGGTCACGGAAAGGTCAAATTCGTATTTTTACCATAGCGCGGTCAATTTTGATCTAATTGGCATGCAACCGATGCCAAAATGTTCAGAATTCATTGCCCAATGTTGTGATGGGCGACATGACACAATTACGTCATTACCCTTGTTAGCGGTTGGGGGTCAAAGGTCAGTGGGGTCACGACCTTTCAAAATATGCGGTTTTTGTCATAACACGGTCAAATCAAAACCGATTTGCATGAAACCAACACCAAAATGTTCACTGTTCTGTTCCCCCCACTCTCATGCCAAGAACAAAAAAGTAGCGGAGGCAAAGGTATGCGCTCTACCGAGTGCCCATTCTAGTTGTTGATGTATCTTTTTGTATTTTTCATTTCTCTTCTTTGCAATCGATGGTGCTGGATTTGCTGATATTTCCATCCCATGTGTGGCATCTTCTGCTCGCACCTGTTCCTGGAAATTGTTTCCTTTGATGTATTGTTTCATGTCGAGATACAGATGATGAAGTAAAGGCCTTGTTGCACACAGAACAATTATAGAGTTTCTCTCAGGTGTCTTATTTCATGTTTATGGAAGCTTGATACTTGATTAAACGCTTTGTTACACACAGGACACTTGTAGGGTTTCTCTCCGGTGTGTGTTCTTTGATGTGCCGATACAGTTGCTGAACGAGAAAAGACTTTGTCACACACAGAACACTTGTAAGGTTTCTCTCCAGTGTGAATTCTTTGATGTATCAATGCAGTTGATGGATGAGCAAAGGTCTTGTCACACAAAACAATTGTAAGGTTTCATCCTGGTGTGCAATATCTGATGCTCATGTAAGTATGATGACTGATTAAATGCTTTGTCACACACAGAACACTTGTGTGGTTTCTCCCCTGAATGTATTTTTTGATGACGATATAAATTTGATAAAGAAAAAAAAGCCTTCCTGCATTGTGGACACTTGTGGGATTTCTCACCGGTGTGCAACGTTTGATGTGTCAACAGACATGAAGAAGAAGCAAATCCCTTCTGACAAACAGTGCACCTGTATGACGTCACACCTGTGCATATTTCAACACATCCTTTTAAACACGATGAGGAGGTGAAGTCTTTGTTGGTCACAGAAAAATTGTTTGTCTTCTCACTTCCTTGGCTTTTCTGTTGCAAGACATTGATACACCTGTCGCAGTTGTCGTTGTTGGTAGACACACCCCTAAACTTGTCAACATCCTGACAAAAAGTCTCTGTCAGGTGATGATCGAAAGAAACTTCTCTGTCCAATGACGAGGAACAGTTGACACATAAAGACGTTTCAAATTTTTTCTCTGCAAATTAAGAATGGAGCAAAAACATCAATAAATCACTTTTACAACTTTAGCAGCACTCTTAGAGCACATCGTCTCACCTTGCATGTTCATTCTGAACAAATTAACATTATTAACTGAATTCCCCACTATTATGGCCCACTACTATCATGGCCCACATGCTCGTATCATCCATGCACCCCATTGCATCACATCGTTTCTTAGAATGGGTTATGAACGTCAAAAATTTAATTATTCACTCACATCGGGTCAGGAATCAGATAAATGAAGTTTCAGATTTTTTAGATAAGCATTTCAACTCAACCAATCATGGCTGGAAGAAGACTTCACTGATGACGTCATCATTATCACCCGATATACCCCATGGGGAGTTGATAACACATGCAAAGTTTCAATTATTTTCGTTGAGTGGTTTCAGGGAAAATGATATACAAATTTTCCCTTTAATTCAATATGGCTGCCATACCATGTGACATATGACAACAATCCTAACAATAAAAACATTCTCCATCAGGAGTTCTTCCGAAGTTTAAAATTTTGCATCGATCGGACTAGCGGAAACAGAGAAAACCATTTTTAAAGTGAAAATATGAAGACGTGGACACATGGACAGACACACACAAACGTACACAGACACACCGAACACATTGGACAAATACAACAGTTCAGGAAAGGAAAGAGAAACCCAAAACTGAAAAAGATAATTCAAAAAATAAAAATAAATACACCATCAGAAATGGGAAATCCCCCGCCATTGAAAAGTAATTGAAATCAGAAAAGCGGTTTTGAATTTATAACAAAAAACATTTTTCTCAAGATGGCCGCCCGTCGACCATCTTGGATCCGGTCACGCCCAGAATCAATAGGGTTCTTCCTTTCCAGGTGGTCCATGTGTGACTCAAATTTCAAATCGATACGGCGAACAGTTTATGAGTTATCGCACTCACAGCTATATATTGTTGTGGTTGACGAAATTCGCAAACCACCATTCAGGTCCCGTAGGTGAGATATCTCTGTAAGTATATGTGTAGTTAGGCCCAAACCCGTTGTTTAGAGGGAATAAATGTCATTCATTCGGGCTGCGACCCTTTTAGACAGCCGTTTTTCTTTTACTATCTTTATTTTGGACCAGCCGCCATTACTACCACCACAACCACCACCAACCACGTCTCAACAGCCATCACACAACAACCACCAACCGCAACGCCGCTCCACAACAACAGCCACGACCCTTGCCGTCACATCTCGCTCTCGCAACCATCGCATCACCGCCATTCCCGCGCCGCTTGTGGGCACCGATCCTGGACTCGTACAGGGCGTGCACCGAGCAGCGGGTGCAAAAACACCAGCCTTTCCGAGAAATCGGATCAAGAATCATTCACGCCCACTTTTCCTCTGTCTAATGGGGAGCCAGCCAGAGGTGAAGGGTCGAAGGTGAAGGAGCGAAGCCCCGGGGGCTATAAAGGGCCGCGTTCGCTCGCCGAAAAGGGGTTGTTGAGGGAGTTTCTGAATCGGGAGAGAAAAAGAGTTTCTGAATCGCAGTTGGACGGAGTTGAGAAGAGTGGAGAGTGGGAGAGTTGGAGAGTTGTGGCGGCGGCAAAGGCAGTCGAGAGGGCGCTCGTGTCAGAGTCGGGGAGCTGCGGAGAGGGGAGGCCGGTAACGCGACCGAGGTCGCGGTGGAGTCGCTCGTCGCGGGACCCAAGCCAGCGAGATATCCTCATTCCCCCGAGCATCAACAACCCCCTCCTGTTTCCCCCCCGCGCTGAGATAGTGTGAGAAGGGGGCCCCGTTCCCACCCCATTCCAGGCAGTACCAGCGAGGCCCGCGGAGTCGGGGCGCCACCGCCATTTTGCGGCTCATCACCAGACGGGTAGGCTCGACGCGGTCTCGGCCCCAGGCCCCTTGTAGTTGAGGGTGGTCCCTTTTTCTTTTGCTTTGAGTATATGTGTTGTCGGCGCCGTCTGTGAAGTAAAACTGTATAAGTGTTGCCGTGTGCTCGGTAGTCGGTAGTAGATCTGCATTGTTACATTTGCTTTTTGTGCAGAACTGTTGTGCTTCTTCTACTTTTACATTTGCTTTTGGTGGATAATTGTATATGTGTGCTTTCCGTTTGCCGCGGAATAAATGTGCTTTATGTTGAACTGTTTTTCCCGTTTCGCTTCGTCTTTTCTTTTATTGAATCTCCATCTTACTTCACGTAAAGGGTTGGTCGTGGGCTAAATACGCCCAATAATTAATCGAACCGTCGAGGTTGACGATAACACCGCTCGGTTATCCCGATAGTACGGAACGGGTCGCTTAAAGTGGCCCGTGTCCGAAGTCGACCTGCGGCGAGGTGCGATCGCCCGGTCTACCCTCCGTGTGGGTACTTAGGGAGGTCGAATTTGGCGAGCAACCCTATCCCACGCGGGGGGCCGATTGGCACGATCGTGGTGAGGCCGAAAGGCCCACCCGTGACTAGTTCCCGGCGTTAGTCCGAGAGGGTCACGACGGGATTGTCCATCCGGTGGGCGACGTGCCGCGATTCGAGTTACGTGGCCGCTCGCACGCCGGCGGGTGCGAATCCGCAACAATATGTTGCGCCCGGACGGACGGACGGACGGACAGCCATGTTGTCCAGAACTTCATTGGAGGCTGGAATTTCATTGCCAACTGACTGCAGAATTGGTGTGGCTTCTTGGCACACTCCTTTCTCAAAAACTGATTTTCTGCCATGACCAAAAAAAGCAGCTGTGGTATCACAACCACTATGCACATAGAATGGTATGATGACATCAGCAACATTCTTTGCACAGAGGGAATGACAGTCAATGATGGTGTCTTTGTGCTTTATTCCTAAAATGCCATCAATCCTGTGAGCAACATGAGCAACTAGTATCACAACATCAGTATCTTTAGCATCGAGTATGACTGGTACTTGAGAGTCAACTTTGCGAATCTGTGAGTCGATGAAAAGCATCACAGTATCTGCCTCGATGTGATTGCACTGATAGTAAAGCACTTTAACCCCTCTGGTGATATTCTCGCAGTCAGGTCCGACGGAGTAAATCAGTTCTTTGTTTGTGAGGCTGGTTTGTGAGGTTGTTTGTCGTTTGTTTGTGAGGCGACCAAGTGAACACCTCGCTATCATGTTTATTCCGTTGTTCAGCTGATGGAAGAGATAACCTCCACATGACGCTCATGTCAATTATGGCTACGTAATCACCTGGGACATGTTGAAGGCTTTAAAAGTCGAGGACTTCAATCAGCTTTGACTTCTGAGTTTTCCTCATTGAGCCATTTATGTTAAAGATTGTTAAGCATTCATCAGTGACTCTGTACTCCATTAAATCTGCCAAAACAAATTTTTAGTTATGTTTCTCAGCCATTGCAATGATGGATGCCATTGCTTTGTTCTCCATTTCTTCAGATTTTGCAGGTCTTTTGTCTTTTTGTTCATTTGTTGGTGGAGGATTGCTGAAGCTTCTTCTCGAATTCTTCTTGACACTTGCATTGAAAGATTTGGTTGCTGAGAACATTCGATCTTTGCAGAATGCTGAGAACTGATTTTCTCCATCATCCCAAGCTGACTCGAAGTCCTTGATAAGGTCATCTGAAGCAGGAACACCAGACATTAGAGATCTCAGCTGTGTGTTTTCCGCAATGAAAGGGTCGCATTCAAATTCATTAATACACATTTGCAAATCCTGTATAGCCTTTTCATCAGGTTCCAGTTGATTTCTGGTATTTTCACTGTGTGCTTGTTCAGACTCACTGGATTGGGCAATTCCATGCAAGGAAGACCTGACCCTGTTGACAATGTTTACTGGAGGGGTATGTGTGAGCAGCATTTTCTCATTCTTCAAAATCTTAAAGCCATCCAGCCTTCATCTTTGAACCCTTGTTCAAACTCATCTCAATCCACAGGTCAAGGGGCAGACAAGATTATGGTTTTCCTGTCATGGACTGGGTTATTAAATAAAATATCAACTTGAAACTGAACAATATATAATGCCATATTATATATTTTAGCAAATATAAAGTCTTATCCTTGGAGGTGTCAATGATATATTAACTCAATAATTAATTACATTTTCGATGTGATTGTGACTTAACAATGAGAAGGATATGTATCTTCAATGAACAGCATGGTTGAACAAAAGTTTAAGAGATGCCCCGTCAGGTCATTTTAAATTTTCCACGTCATCTGTACTTTGTCATCGAGAAACCGGTACGTACTGGACTACGATTTTGTACATGCACTGCAGATACAGACTTGCCAGCTTGTTTATAGAATTAAATCCATAATAATAATAAGTATTTAAATCTGACCAGAGTAAGAGAGGGAACAATGAATGGAGCCAAATAACAGCAAGTCCTTGAGGAGTTGGCTGCCTGATGTTGGTTTAATGGAAAGGTTGCCGAGCTTTGGATCCAACGTTCCTGAGTTCAAATCCCACTCAGATGTTGAATTAATACCAGGTGGGGTTAACTCGGCCCGTCATCCTTCCGAGGTCGGCAAAGTGAGTGCCAGCATGCTGGTATACTGTCGGAGTGGCGACCCGTCCAGGATTGTGCCTAAGAGCCAAGTAGACTGCTTAAGCAGCACCAACACTCTGCACAGAGTATGGTCCAAATCTCCTCCTCCTTGAGGAGAACCTGCTTCAGAGTGTGCAAAAGACCTTCGACTGCGGCGAAGATTTACGTTCCAACGGGACAATTTCCCGATTTTTAAGCTTTTCAGTTTTCATTAATTTGTAAAAATTTCAAAACATATGTTTTCCCTTTGTCGGTCGGGCGAAGTGGCGTGCGCCTGTAATCCGGCTACTCGGAGGCTTGGGTTGGAGGATCGCTTGAGGACGGAAGCTCTGCGCTTAGCCACGCTATGAGAGGATGTAGAGCAGCCTGGAATCATGGCAAAACGCAATCCTTATCCCTGTGTCGTAAGAGGCGACCAAGGTTGCGTCAGGAAGGGCATCCGGCGTAAAACCTGTGCCAAATCAGTATGCGGATCATAACGGATGATCCGCTGTGGTGACCCCCGAACGGGAGTAGCCGAAAGACGAACAACATGTTTTCCCTTTGTCATTAGGGGGTATTTTGTGTTGATCAGTGACAAAACACTTAAATTTAATCCATTTTGAAGTCAGCCTGGAAGGCAACAAGATGTGAAAAAGTCGAGGGGTGTGAATACTTGATGAAGGCATTGAAGGTTTCACCCATGGAACACCATGAAGGGCACATTGGTGTCTTTATTTTCTTTCTGCCGTGACTTCCTCCGGGTGGCTCAGTGGTGCACTCGCTTCGGGGCCTCGAGGTGGAGATGGAACACTGTTGTTTGTGTCCTTTATAACATCCTTAAAAACAGTAAGTTTCCTGTTTGGAATGATTTTCGATTTTGTTTCAATTTTGCAGGCAGATTAAAACTATTATCTTCCTCCTCTCCCTGCATGTGCGATCGGGAAGGATTCATCACCAAAGTACTGATAAACCACAGGTTTGTTTTCCGATTAATGTTCAAAATATAACTTTCAACTGAAATGGAGATGTTCCTCGAACATAAACTGATGTTTGTCGACAGACTGACGGACAGACAAAGTGAACAAACTGCTCAACTCCACCTTTCACTTCGTGTGCGAAGAAGTCGAAGTGTGTCGCTTCCCTGACGGATTTAATCAAACGACGGCACGTTGTACTTTCAAACATTCTGCTCCATTCACTCCATCATTTTACCGGGGTCATCTTTGCTCTGCCTGAAAGTCAGCTGACATCATCTTTATTAACCATCCTTGTTGCTTTCATCTGCATTTGGCATGAGCAAAAACTCACCTCCGCTTCGCTGCGAAGCTCATTGTTGTTTGCATTGGTTTGAACCTCCGCTTGAAATGAGTGAAATGAAACATTCCCCTTCCCTCGTGCTGCCTTCTGCTCCTCTTGCGCTTCCTTCTCTTCCCCTCAAGCTGCCTTCCCTCCTCACGATGCCCCTCCCCCTCATGCTGCCTTCCCATCCCCTTGTGCCGCCCCCTCCCTCAACAGCAATGAATTACCAGATCACGGCAGGATAGCTGAGAGGTACGCATGCTCGCTCTCAGCTGTCTCGCCTGGGTTTGAATCCCGACCCAGCTATAAACTGTCATCCCGGTGTTTCACAGGCAGGGTGATTCATAAATGTGTGTGTTATCTCCCGGATGGGTGTGAAACTCAACGTCACATCAGCCAAGAACCCCCCTACTCTCCCCCTCCACACTTTTCCCCTCTCCTCCCTTTCTGCCTTCTCCCTCTGCCTCTCTCTCCTCACCCGATCCCTCTCTCTCCTACCCTTTTTCCTCCTCTATCCTTCCCCTCCCTCCTCTCTCCCTCTTCCCCTCTTACCTCCATCGTCTCCTCTATCCTTCCCATCCCTCCTTTTCCTCGTCTCCTCCCTCCTTACCCTCGTCCCCTGCCTCCTCTCCCTCTTTCCTTGAATATTCCCATTAGCGAAGCGACAGGAAGTATTTGCTGGTAAACAAGTAAATAAACCAATGTCACCCTCTTGCCAAAAGGTGACCACGTGTGACTTATTTAAGGTCACACTGAGGTGAACAGAGCTGCTATCCACCAGGAGCGACTCCTTGAGGAATATCTGCCTCCGAGAGATTCCGATGAGAATCGTTCTACAGAGTAACCATGAAAAATATGCGTTTGCCTCATAACGTCACCAAATGACGTCATAATGTCTCAAGCTTGACATATCTAGAAAGCACTCATCGAGGTGTTCAATTTGAGGTACAACACGATATGGTTCCGAAACCTTGAAAATCTGACCTTGGGATCAAATGTGTTTGACCTTCGGCGCAAACCATGAAGGTTAAGGCCAATCGCCACCAAATATTATTCAGCTGAGCGCCAGACCATGAACTATATTCCCATGAAGTTTGAAGACGATCCGATCAAAATTACTCAAAAAATAAGGGTTTCGTCGACTCCCTGATTTGCCACAAAGTGACCTTGACCTTTGACCTTGACCTTCAAAATTTTATGCGCTGAAAGGGACCTCTCTCGGCCTCTGATATGCAAAGTTACAAAAATTTCCAATGATAACTGTGCTCTGCAGAATTTTTTATACGTGATTACAGACAAAGAAAAAAACTAACAAGCTGACTCACATTTCTTGCAAAAACTTCGTTTTGGCAAGATAACAAACACGAATTAATCTTTATACATTACATTTTCACACTTTCCTCAATTAAAAGAGGTTATGATTAACTGTAAATTATTTAATTAGTTAGGTGCTCTTGAGAGTTCACGTCCCTGACCCTTCGTGAAGGGTAATGTAGTTAAACGTGTCCTTTATGATCCATCCATGAAGACCACACTCTGTACAGAGAGAGCATCAATGCTGCTACAGCAGTTACCTGGGTTATTGGACACAATCCTGGACAGGTGACCACTCTGACACAGGATACTCAAACGGCTCCATCATCCCAGCAAGCTGGTATCACTTTGCCAACCTCAGAAAGATTACAACCTGAGTCAACCCCACCTGGTATTTATTCAACAGCCTAGTGCGATTTGAACTCAGGACCCAAGTAAACCAAGCCCACCACCCAAACCATTAAACCAACACCAGGTATACCTTTATATTTTTCCTAAACAGAGTTGGTACAAACACACCTATCCCATGACAATGGTTTCATAACAGTTCTTACAGCAGGTCAAAGGTCGAGGTCACAGTTTCAGGTCAAAATTTCGTGAAAAATGATTTTTGGGTCAAACTTTGACCTTGAACTTGTGACTTCCATCCATCGAGCAGAATTAATTAGTTTCCTGGTAAACTCTCACCAACTCTGCTTTGCAGCCGACGAGTTTAGTGGTAACTTAGTTCACCCTTCACATCTTTAAATATAATATTGAACATAATTTGGCTTTAAGTAAGGTTGGTACAGGACGAGCTATAAACTCCCAACCTGGTGATTCACAGGGAAGGTGTTGCATCAGTGAGCATACCTTCCTCTGAAAGCAAAGGTAAGTCTCTTTTCTTTTCATCCAGTGATTCCTCGAGGAGGTTAAAGATGCCACTGCAGTCCTCAATAACAGGCCATTGTGTGCCGGTGCAGAGGTCCATCACCACAAGTAAATCTTCATCTGATTTGTTGCAAACGAGATTAAAGACGAATCGAATGATGAATGAAGTGATGAGGTATAAAATGATGTCATACATGGACAAGAGGGAGGGTAACATGTCATGGATGAGATTTCCATTCACAATTCAATTCCGGCTCCGCTCCAGACATCGTGACATTCACTAAATCAATGAGTTCCTGTGTTAGCACACAGCACGGATCAGCACGGGAAACAAAAGTTCTCGGTACGGCGTGAACGTCACGTACCGGGTCTGGACCCTTATCCTCGGGTGAACCGATCATGGACCCGCGATCTTCCGGAGAACCTCCCGGACCGACCACGTATCCACTATCGGAGCCGCTCGTGGATCCCGGGCTATTCTCTCTGAGATCTCGGGTCATGGTGGACCGCACGTCGTGTCGGGTGAAGGACGGTACGCTGTGGTAACCGAGTGAAGAGCGCGAGCGGTTTGGGGAAAAAGCGAACAGGGAGATCGCGGTGTCTGATTGGTTCCCGCCACATCACGTGTCCATGATTTAAAATAAATACAAAGATTGAACGTTTCGTTTTAACGGATTGTTTGTGTTTCAGATTGTGTTGTGAAAGTGGAAAATCGAGTCCGAGTTCTTCGATGATTATTCCCTCGATACGAAACAACGTTCTTTATTTTCTGTTTTTGTATTTATCGACAATTTTCCCTACATAACGGAGTTATATATGGCTGTGGGAATGTGGGTATGTAGGGATGTCAGGTGGGTATGTGGGCATGTAGGTATGTGGGTATATGGGAATGTATTGTTACGGCCACGGGTACCGAGACACCAGCTTGTCACTCAGGGGGATTAATCCCCGGTTGTCGTCGGTAGAGCCGGACCGGAGGACACCGCTCACAATTAACGTTGTGGTTCGGTGGGTTGTTTTAAAACCACGAACATAGTTAACCACGAGTTCCACCGTCCAATTATTCCGTTTAACTCGAGGTCACGTGGTTTCCTGAGCGGCGAGTGCTCCCTCGGCAAAACATCAATGTTATCTCTCGATCATCAATGTTACAATTCCAAACCAATGGAAAGAAAGGACAAACACGGACAGGTTGAAAATCGACAAATGATTTATTAGTTATGAAATTAATTAATGAAAAGAACTTTTTAATTTATGAGATAAATAAAAAATAGATTTCAAAGTAAAATAAATCAAAATGCCAGGAAAGAGACAAAGAGCAGATGCTTATCGGGGGGGGGGGGAAGAATTGTTTCAAGCCCCTTTTTTCCACCACGGGGGTCCAGGGTTCCAAGTCCCTTTTTCCCCCACGGGGGTCCCGGGCTTCAAACCCCTTTTTGCCCTACGAGGGTCCCGTGTTCCAAGCCCCTTTTCCCCCCACGGTGGTCCCGGGTTCCAAGCCCCTTTTTCCCCCGGGGGTCCCGACTTCCAATCCCCCTTTTCCCCCAGGCGTCTCCGGGTTTTTCTCCGGTGTGTGTTCTTTAATGTGTATAAAAGTTAGAAAAGCTAGTACGTGCCCATACGTGCGTGGACGTACGTGCAAAAAAAAAACTTTAAAAAAAACTATCAAACCGCTTGCCAGAAACAACTACACAGGCTGTTCCTTCACTCTCGCGTGCCCGTACGTGCGTGGCCATTTCAGCTGCACGACGCCTTGTCACGCGTTCAGTGTTCTCTGCCAAGCGAGCAGTTCGTTCTTCATCCGTTTCAGCTGCACGACGCCTTGTCACGCACGCAGTGTCGCGTGTCAAGCGAGCAGCTCGTGCTTCGTGAGATTCCATTGTGCGTGCACGACGCGCAGCTTCGTCCTTCGCTGTCGTAAACGACGACTGGATTGGGGCATTGTGTTCAAGAAAATCGAGAAAGAAATCGAGAAAGAAATCGAGAAAGAGATCGAGAAAGTACAGAAATCGAGAAAGAAAGAATACAGTAAGTCGATAAATCGAGAAAAAAAATCGAGAAAAATTCGAGAAAGAATACAGTAAGTCATCACTGTCTGGAAGTTCGCTTTTCGTAGTTACGATTATTCGCAATTTAGTTTTAATGGCCAATTATTCAATTAGCGCCAACGTATTTTGCCTTTTCGCAATCATCGCAAGGAAAAACACAAAGAGAAGAGAGGAGAAAAAAGAAATTAAAAAAAACTTTCAAACAACCACACAGGCCGTTCCTTCCCTCTCGTAAACGACGACTGGATTGGGGCATTGTGTTTATCTATAAATGCGCATAAGAAATCGAGAAATTATTAGAATACAGGAAGTCATCACTATCCGTAAGTCCGTACGTTGTAACCCGTTATGGGGAACGCGGCTGATGATCTCTTCCCCATCGGCCACACCTACGCAGCAACGTGTCTTGTCATTGGTTGGTAAATAAATGGCCATAACTTGGGAACCACTTGTCCGATTAATATCAAACCTTGAAAAAGCACATACTCAGGTCCCCAGCAATGCAGCTGGCAAGTTTCAATTAGATCGGTCAAGTGATTGTCGAGAAACAGCGGTCACAGACACACACACACACACACACACACACACACACACACACACACACACACACACACACACAAACACACACACAGATTTCTGGAATTATAGATAGATGATTGAACGCTTTGTTACACACAGAACACTTGTAAGATTTCTCTCCGGTGTGTATTCTTTGATGTGTTGATGCAGTTAATGAACGAGCAATGGCCTTGTTACACACAGAACAATTGAAGGGTTTCTTCCCCGAATGTATTTTTTGATGACGACATAAATTTGATGAATAACAAAAAGCCTTTATGCATTGTGAACTCTTGTGGGGTTTCTGACCAGTGTGCAACGTTTGATGTGTCAACAGACATGAAGAAGAAGCAAATCCCTTCTGACACAGTGCACCTGTGTAACATCTCACCTGTGCAGATTTCAACACATCCTTTTAAACACGATGAGGAGGTGACGTCTTTGTTGGTAACAACAAAATTGTTTGTCTTCTCACTTCAGCAAAATTGTCAACAATTTCAATATCCACTCATGTCTGGACAGAGATTAGATAAATGAAGTTTCAGATTTTTCAGAGAAGGATTTCAATTCAACCAATCATGGCTGGAATAAGACTTCACTGATGACGTCATCATTATAACCCTTTTGACCCTCATGGGGAGTTGAAAACAAATGCAAAGTTTCAATTATTTTCGTTGAGTGGTTTCAGAGAAAATTAGATTCAGATTTTCCTTTTAATTCAATATGGCTGCAGATTTAACATCAATATGTGACACATGATGACAATGTTAACAATAAAAACATTCTCCATCAGGAGTTCCTCCAATGTTTAAAATTTTGCATCGATCGGACAAACGATTGCAGAGAAAGCAATTTTTAAAGTGAGAATATGAAGACGTGGACACATAGACAGACAAACACAAACACACACAGACACACCGGACACATTGGACAAATACAACAGTTCAGGAAAGGACAGAGAAACACAAAACTAAAAAAGGGAATTCAAACTGTAAAAAAGAAATATAAAATTGGAGACAAAGACCTCGAGTGCTTGGGTGTTGAAAACAAACTCAATCTGGAAATGATAGTTTCAAAGATAAAAATAAATAAATAAAAACACCACCGCATGAGGAGGCAAAGAAAAGGAGAAAACAAAATCACATGTTTGAGAGTAACTCAAAGAGATTCTTCCACGATTTAGGGAAACAAAATCAGAATGTGTCGACTCCCCCGAAAAAGAACAGATGGGGAAACATTCTTTGGAAGGAATTCTTGGAGATCGAAAGGAACATAACAAGGAAGCAGAATGGATCATGGACTTGGAAAAGAAGAAGCACCAAGTAGGTGGAGGAAATGTCCCCAGTGATTATTGATGAAGAAATAAAGAATTTAAAACAACTTCAAAAAATGCCACCAAACTTTAAAATCCAGGCCCAGATGGAAGTCCAAACTTCTGGCTGAAACACCTTGATGCTCTCCACAATCACGACACCAGGACATTAAAACAACTGATCCAAGAGGAAAAGGAATGCATGATTGGGTCGAAGAAGGAAACATTTCTCATCTAAAAATCTGAAGCAACCAACTTCCTCACAAATACCTGCCAATAATATGTCGACGAACAACATACAAACTTCCAACAGGAATCATGACAGAAATGATGTTCCATCACCGAAGCCAACAAGGAGGTTGAGACCGAGAACAAAAGGGCCACCACCCACTACTGAACAAGGCTGTGCTTGAAAATGTCAAAATGTGAAGAAACAAATTGTCCACCACCTGGATGGACTATAAGGAAGCTTTTGACAGTGTTCCACATTCATTGATGATAAAATGCATGTAAATATACAAAATCAATCCCCAAGTAATCAAACGAATTGAGAAAGCAATGGAACTCTGGAATACCACGTTGATAGCACAGCACTCAGAAGGAAATATCGAAATACCAGATGTGAAGATATGGCATGGGATCTTCCAGGGAGGCAGTCTTTTCCCCCTCTTGTTTTGTCTGGCTCTGGACCCACTGAGTAACCTCATCAACAAAGACAAGGATACACCCTCACAACCAATAGAAGAACATCCAAAGAACCAGGAAAGGTGACACACCGACGATACATGGATGATTTAAAGCGCTTCCTGACCCAGCTGTTTTGTCATTCATTCTGTCTCGAGGATGATCAAAACATCGTTGGATGATCTCACCCCCTCTGAAAACTCCTGTAAACTTGTAGTTCGTAAATATTTATTATCCCTTCAAAATTAAGCTGACCTCCAGATGGCTGCTGCAACAAAGCTGTAAATGATTCTTCCCTGAACCCTCAACATGTCAGCTGTGGCATCAGCATGTTTGGAGGGTAAACAGACCTCGTCTCACTGAAACCTACATAAGAATTCAAAGTTTCTGTGCTGCAGAGGCGGGGAAAAAGTGTGTTGCTTGTGTTGCCCCGATTCTCCATATCGATGTTTGCATTTGTTTTTCCTGTTTTAATTGACTCAAATGCAAAGGAGGAATTGAGAATTTCTTGAGGATCTTGATTTCTTGAGAATTGAGATAGGAGAATTGACACAGCAAGAGGGGGAAAGGAAAACTGGAGATGGCAAAAGAAAAGGATGGAGAGGAATAAGGGGGGAAAGCACATTAATCTGGAAAGGAAGAGGATGGTTTGCGGAGGGCTTTTATTTTGGAGAGGGCTTGGGGAGGAAAGGAAAGCTTGGAGAGGGGAGAAAAGATCATGAGAAAGGATTGGGGGGGGTGTTGGTGAATAGCCATCTTGAAGACGGAACAGTCAGATTGAAGTCTGAGGAAGTTGGTTCCACAGGCTGGAGAAAGGAGTAAAATATTGAGTGGAGGAGTCGAGGAGAGCAAAGAACTTGCATTTTCGAAGTTTCAGCAGAAGTGGGAGACTGGAAGACCGAGAAAGCCCTTTGGAGCAAAATTCGAGGATGGTCGTACAGAACAAAGCAGAGGGGTACAGGACAAGAAATGAACCTTGAGAAGACAAAGAGACCACCAGTGTGAGAGTAAGAGAACCACAGACTGAGCTTCTTCGCTAGAGATTCAAATGATTGTGACTGACTCGGTTTCTCTGGCATCAAGAAGTGCAAGGTGAGGCAGAGGTGTCAAAATTTAATGAACCACTTCTACTTTTCACATTACTATTGCGGGCCCGTAGGTGCGTGCCAGTACGTGCAGCTTCGTTCCTTCGCTCTCGTAAACGACAACTGGATTGGGGAATTTTTTCAATTAGATCGGACCAACCATATCATAAATGGCCGTAACTTGGGAAACACCTGGGAAACATACTCAGGTCCCCAGCGTCAATTGTGACTTCATATCAAAAGAAGAAGAAGAATTGTGACGCCCCCTCTCTCGCCCCCCCTCTCCCCCTGGTCTCGCCCCTCCTCTCTTCCTCCTCCTCTCTCGCCCCTCTCTCGCGCCCTCACTCTAATCCTCCTCTCTCGCCACCTCCTCTCTCCCCCTCTCTTGAATTGTGACCCCTCATCTCTCTCGCCCCCTCTCTCCCCCCTCTATCGTCCTTCCTCTCTCCCCTCTCTTGAATTGTGACGCTCCCTATCTCTCGCCCCCTCTCTCCCACTCCTCTCTCGCCCCTCTCTCTGTAAATGTATTCACAAATGTCTACCAAGCACAACAATTAATTCAAACCTTTGGAAAAAAAAACAGCTTTCAAACCCTTGGGAAACAGCTGTTTCCCTTGGGAAAATTCAAACCTTGGGATTAATAAATAATTTGAACAATTAATTCAAATCTTGGGAAAAAAACAGCTTTCAAACCCTTGGGAAACAGCTGTTTCCCTTGGGAAAATTCAAACCTTGGGATTAATTTTTAATTAATTAAAAAAAAATACTTGGAAAACAGCTGAAACGGATGAAGAACGATAACAAACTTTGAAAAGGCACATGCTCAGGTCCCCAGCGTCGATTGTGACGTCATACCAAACGAATAAGAAGAATTGTGACGTCAATGGTGCAAAAATAAATAAATAAACATTACTTGTGACGTAATTTGTGACGTCATAGTACCGTGTCTTGTCATTGGTTGACAGATAAATGGCCATAACTTGGGAACCGCTTATCCGATTCATATCAAATCTTGAAAAGTCACATCTGCGGGTCCCCAGCAATATTCCTGGTAAGTTTCAATCAGATCGGACCGTCAATCGTGCAAAAAATATATTAATTGTGACGTCATTCGTGACGTCATAGGACCGTGTCTTGTCATTGGTTGACAGATAAATGGCCGTAACTTGGGAACCGCTGATCCGATTAATATCAAGACTTGAAAAGGCACATCCGCGGATCCCCAGCAATATTCTTCGCAAGTTTCAATCAGATCGGACCATCAATCATGCAAAGAAAACAAATAAATAAATAAACATTAATTATGACGTCATTCGTGACGTCATAGCACCGTGTCTTGTCATTGGTTGACAGATAAATGGCCATAACTTGGGAAGTGCTTATCCAATTAATATCAAACCTTGAAAACGCACATCCGCAGGTCCCCAGCAATATTCCTGGCAAGTTTCAATCAGATTGGACCGTCAATCAAAAATACAAAAATAATAATGTAATCATAAATAAAAAAATAATAGTGCAAAAAAAAAATAAATAATAAAAAACATAAATAAACATTGTGACGTCATTCGTGATGTCATAGCACCGTGTCCTCTCTCACGTGTCTCACGTCTCACCTCTCTCACATGCACCGTGTCTTTCCCCCCTCTCTCCCTCCCCTCTCTCGCCCCCTCTCGTCTGTCCCCAGACAGACAGACGCACACACACACACACACACACACACACACACACACACACACACACACACACACACACACACACACACACACACACACACACACACACAGATTACTGGAATCATAGATAGATAATACCACACAGTAAAATCGGTTATTTGGAAATAGTTTTGGGAAAATACCACACAGTAGAATCGCTTATTTGGAGATAGTTAAGGTATAACACCACACAGTAAAATCGGTTATTTGGAGATAGTTTTGGGAAAATACCACACAGTAAAATCGCTTATTTGGAGATAGTTAAGGTATAACACCACACAGTAAAATCGCTTACTTGGAGATAGTTAAGGGATATTACCACACAGTAAAATCGGTTATTTGTAGATAGTTAAGGTATAACACCACACAGTAAAATCGATTATTTGGAGATAGTTTAGGGATATTACCACACAGTAAAATCGCTTATTTGGAGATAGTTAAGGGATATTACCACACAGTAAAATCGCTTATTTGGAGATAGTTAAGGGATATTACCACTCAGTAAAATCGCTTATTTGGAGATAGTTAAGGGATAGTATCACACAGTAAAATCGCTTATTTGGAGATAGTTAAGGGATATAACCACACAGTAAAATCGCTTACTTGGAGATAGTTAAGGGATATAACCACACAGTAAAATCGCTTATTTGGAGATAGTTAAGGGATATTACCACACAGTAAAATCGCTTATTTGGAGATAGTTAAGGGATATTACCACACAGTAAAATCGATTATTTGGAGATAGTTTAGGGATATTACCACACAGTAAAATCGCTTATTTGGAGATAGTTAAGGGATATTACCACACAGTAAAATCGCTTATTTGGAGATAGTTAAGGGATAGTATCACACAGTAAAATCGCTTATTTGGAGATAGTTAAGGGATATAACCACACAGTAAAATCGCTTATTTGGAGATAGTTAAGGGATATAACCACACAGTAAAATCGCTTATTTGGAGATAGTTAAGGGATATTACCACACAGTAAAATCGTTTATTTGGAGATAGTTAAGGGATATTACCACACAGTAAAATCGCTTATTTGGAGATAGTTAAGATATAACACCACACAGTAAAATCGCTTATTTCGAGATAGTTAAGGGATATTACCACACAGTAAAATCGCTTATTTGGAGATAGTTAAGGTATAACACCACTCAGTAAAATCGCTTATTTGGAGATAGTTAAGGGATAGTATCACACAGTAAAATCGCTTATTTGGAGATAGTTAAGGGATATAACCACACAGTAAAATCGCTTATTTGGAGATAGTTAAGGGATATAACCACACAGTAAAATCGCTTATTTGGAGATAGTTAAGGGATATTACCACACAATAAAATCGCTTATTTGGAGATAGTTAAGGGATATTACCACACAGTAAAATCGATTATTTGGAGATAGTTTAGGGATATTACCACACAGTAAAATCGCTTATTTGGAGATAGTTAAGGGATATTACCACACAGTAAAATCGCTTATTTGGAGATTGTTAAGGGATAGTATCACACAGTAAAATCGCTTATTTGGAGATAGTTAAGGGATATAACCACACAGTAAAATCGCTTATTTGGAGATAGTTAAGGGATATAACCACACAGTAAAATCGCTTATTTGGAGATAGTTAAGGGATATTACCACACAGTAAAATCGCTTATTTGGAGATAGTTAAGGGATATTACCACACAGTAAAATCGCTTATTTGGAGATAGTTAAGATATAACACCACACAGTAAAATCGCTTATTTCGAGATAGTTAAGGGATATTACCACACAGTAAAATCGCTTATTTGGAGATAGTTAAGGTATAACACCACAAAGTAAAATCGCTTTTTTGGAGACAGTTAAGGCGCTTATTTGGAGATAGTTAAAGGATATTACCACACAGTAAAATCGCTTATTTGGAGATAGTTAAGGTATAATATCACACAGTAAAATCGATTATTTGGAGATAGTTAAGGTATAACACCACACAGAAAAATCGCTTATTTGGAGATAGTTAAGGGATATTACCACACAGTAAAATTGCTTATTTGGAGATAGTTAAGGTATAATACCACACAGTAAAATCGCTTATTTGGAGATAGTTAAGGTATAATACCACACAGTAAAATCGCTTATTTGGAGATAGTTAAGGTATAATACCACACAGTAAATCGCTTATTTGGAGATAGTTAAGGTATAATACCACACAGTAAAATCGCTTATTTGGAGATAGTTAAGGTATAATACCACACATTAAAGTAACTTATTTGGAGATAGTTAAGGTATAATACCACACATTAAAGTAACTTATTTGGAGATAGTTAAGGTGCAATACCACACAGTAAAATCGCTTATTTGGAGATAGTTAAGGTATAATACCACACAGTAAAATCGCTTATTTGGAGATAGTTAAGGTATAATACCACACAGTAAAATCGCTTATTTGGAGATAGTTAAGGTATAATACCACACATTAAAGTAACTTATTTGGAGATAGTTAAGGTGCAATACCACACAGTAAAGTCCGAACAGCAAGCACCAAGGATTCTCCGAAGAGACCTGGTACCAAAGGAACTAAGTCTCCGTCTCAGATCCCTGGTCAATGCCAAGTCTCACATCCGGAGATCAAGACTGGAAGCACCAAGGACCTGAAGACTCGGACTTTCGTCCTCCTCACAGACACCGGCAGCGCCACAACCCAAGATCCAGTGAATCCATGACTCCACAGGCCCGACCCAGACGTCTATTGACCTCTGACTCACAGCCAGCAGACATGAATATCACTGCCAAGGTAAGTGAATCTCTCCACAACCTCAACATCCTCACCACAAACAGACACAGACAAGACAGCAGCATCCAAGATGTCATTGAAAGCCTGGATCTTAGTTTTGACCCAGGGAAACCCGTAATCCCAGCGGCTCTGATTCCTCATTCAGCACCTTGAGGACCCCAAAAAGGATATCCAGAGACTCCACAAACATGACTGCATCATCTGCGAAATCAAGGTCAGAGATCTTCACATACTCAAACGATGCACTGTTTGGTGTAGTACCACACAGGAAAATCCTTCATTTGGAGCCCGTTAAGGTATAGCACAACATCATAAAATCCCTTATTACTTTTGTGTCTAATCAATGGGGGAACCATTCACAAACCTTCACGGAAACATTGGGGAGGTTTTCAAAAGGGTGGTGGCGAGTTCTAGTATCGGCCAAGAAAGTCGAGACTGTTCGCTGCCCAATGACACAAAACCAAAGAAATAATAAATGTGTTGCCTGCATGGGGAAAGACAAGTGAATGGACCCGAGGTGTATCCCTGTGCAGTCCATCTCCAAAACAATTACATCACCCGTCACAATGGCTGATGTCATGCAGCATCGCTCTCCCGTTTGATTGTTTATTTTATGGAGTAAAAGAGGACGTCGTTGGAAACACCTGTTCCGGGTCCCACTCGCTGTGTTTATTCTCACTTCATAACACTCACATTTCAGCTGTTTCTCGTCCCGTCCAGCCCAAGCCAGTTAACTTTATTACAGGATTTGATGAGAGCATTTCAAGATGAAAAACATTTTTTAAAAAGTCATCATTTTAATTCCCTTTAAACGGCCTCAAAAGCCTGTAAAAGGATGTTTCTCGAACACAAATAAATATTTTAATATCTCGAACCTCCTCGAACCGCGTTCTTTCCCCCAAAATAAAGCAACCACACGTTCCCACGTTAATATTGTGGTTTTAGAAGACCTCTCGGAATGAGCGTGTCGACCTTTACATGAACGGGTCATCATTTTCCAGTAAATCAAATAACACACACAATGGATACTTCGCGCCTCCAACGTTGTTCCGTTTCTTGGGTTTTTTTTCGTATTTAACGTCGATTCTGGGACTGCACTTGTAAAACATCATAGTTTTCTTTCACAAACAGTTTTTTTTTTTTAACCATTGTGGTGATGTTCACTGAGTAAACTACTGCCGACGGCATGTCCGTGTTGCTGGGTGACGAGTTAAACCGTGTGGAGTGTTTCAAGGAAATGTAGAGAGACTTTATACATCGAATACTACACTATCTTGTGGTTCTGCATTGCCTTATGGGTAATGTGACGTAACCTCAAGATTAAAGGGTGAAAAGCAAAACAACAAGAAGCGAATACTTCGATATTGCGCGGCTGGGGGCAGTAAAAGGTGAAGAATGATGAAACAATTTTGCATGTGCGTGCCCGTAGGTGCGTGCCCGTACGTGCATGGCTGTACGTGCCAAAAAAACTGGATTGGGGCATTGTATCAATTATATCGGACCAACCGTATCATAAATGGCCATAACTTGGGAAACACTTGAGAAACAGCTGAAACGGATGAAGAAGAACGATATCAAACCTTGAAAAGGCACATACTCAGGTCCCCAGCGTCAATTGTGACATCATAGCACCGTGTTCCATCATTGGTCGATAAATAAATAGCCATAACTTGGGAACCGCTTGTCCGATTAATATCAAACCTTGAAAAGGCACATCCTCAGGTCCCCAGCAATATACCTGCAAGTTTCAATTGGGGCCCACACCTACGGGCGCACATGTACGGGCACGCACGTACGGGCACGCAACTATGGGCATGCACTAGTATAATATAATGTTAGTTATAATTATAACGTCATAATGACAGGCGATCCCTCAAAGCATTTCTTTTCGATGTTTTGTTATTCCTTTTTTCAGGATTTCAAACCCTTCCAGATTGTTGTTCTGCTAATTTCTTTTCTCATAAATGGCTTTGGATAATTGTTCTAGTTTTTATATAGTCACAGAATCACTCCCGTTGCTCCGATAATAACTGGTGCAATATCGACGCTCTTCAACTTCCAGGTTCCTTTTTCAGATCCTGGTATAACAATTGGTTCGTGCTTGCAAGAGTTCTCTGAGACTGGGATATTGACGTTTTTGAACAGGTGTCGGTGGATTGCTCTCGATACCTTGTTGTACCTTTGTGTGCACAGGTGTTCTGACATGAGGTTTTTATAATTCGAGAGAAGGTGATGGTGTTTCCTGGTTCTACCTTACAGAACCTGCAGCTGTCCTTATTGACTCCATCTGGCCATCTTCATAAAGTGTCCTTTGTGTTGGGTATTTAAAGTGCCAATACAAAGTCTACACCCCCTTTCAAAATTATCATTTTTTGTTGCCTTCTGGCCTGGAATTAAATTCCATTAAATCAGACATTTTCCCCTTTATTTATCCACTGCAACCACAACATCCAAATGAAAAACAAATTCAACAAATTTCAGAAAATTAATGAAAAATTTCCACCTTTCTCGGCTTCACGCTGTAGAAACCAAGGCATTTCGGATCATTGGCACCTCCCACGATGAGGCTGAGTCTTTGGGCCTCTCACTCAATCGCTGGAGGTTGGTCGGTGGTCTTTCCGTCTTCTACCGTCTCCTCTCCAGCCTCGCCCCCCCTGCTCTCTCTGCGATTTGTCCCCACTACATTTCCGCAGGGCGCTCAAGGTCCGCCAACATCCCCCTTCTGGAAAAACTGCCAAAACCAAGAATCACTGCTCACCTTCACTCTTTCATTCCTCTTTTTCCCCGCCTTTGGAATAAACTCCCTCACTCTATTCATTCCCATTCTTCCCTCCAGGCCTCCAAAACAGCTGTTCACCACCACCTCTTATCGTCCCCCATCCAAATCCTCGATCTTTTCTACCCCCGATAATCCACCCAAGCCCACCTCCTTCAAATCCCCTGCTTTCCTTCCTGAAAGTCCCTGTAATGTCCATCTTCTATTCCCCATGTTCCCCGTCCCATCCCTCTCCCATCCACAGATCTCCTAATGTCTCTGTTCCCCACTGTTTTGTCCTTCTCACTCTCTCCCCTCTTGTCTCATGCCCCCTTGAAGTGCGTTGTGTGTTCGCTCTCATACGAGCCTCGACAAGGTATACAAATAAAAAAAATACAAAATTGGACTATTTGGAAGGATAAGTGTCCACCCCCCTGAGTTCATGCTTGGTGGAAGACCTTTGAAAGCAATTACAACTGTGAGTCTGTTGGGATCGGTCTCTTACAACTTTGCATACCTTGATTGGGCAATATTTCCCATTCTTCTACACAAAACTGTTCAAGCTCAGTCAAGCTGCTTGGGTGGGGAGCGTTGATGGACAGCAATCTTTAAGTCATGCCACAGATTTTCGATTCAATTTAGGTAGGGCTCTGACTGGGCTACTCAAGGATATCTTTTTGTTCCTCAGCCACTCCAGTGTGGCTTTGGTTGTGTGCTTCGGTCACATTGTATACCCCCATCCCATCCCGGTCTCTCTTCCACAGATATCCTGTCTTTCTTCCGCACTATTTTGTGCCTCCCTCTCCCTTCCTTCTTGTCTCGCGCCTTGTGATATGTTTCTGTGTATTAGCTCTGACACAAGCCTCGACTTGGTCTGCAAAAACTATAAAAAGTGCTCCAGTCCCTGATGATGAGAAACATCGCCACAACATGATGCTGCCACCACCAGGCTTCACAGTTGGTATGGTGTCCTTTGGCTGATGTGCTTTGTTGGGTTATGCACCAAATGTTGCGTTTTGCATTTTCCCATAAGTTCCATCAGACCACAAAACTTTTTTCCACATGGCTTCAGAATCTCTCGAGTGTTTTTTTGTGCACCTCAAACAAGACTCAAGGTGGGCTTTTTTGTGTAATGGCTTCCTTCTTGCCACCTGATCGGAGAGCCCAGACTTGTGGAGTGCTTGGGATATTGTTGTCACATGGACACCGGTGATCACTGCTTGCCATGAAGACCTGGAGCTCTTTCAAAGTTGCCATTGGCCTCCTGGTGGCCTCTGATTAGTCTCCTTGCTTGGCCATCCAGTTTGGAGGGAAGGCCTGATCTCGACAGGATCTTTGTGGTACCATACGCTTTCCATTTCTTAATAATAACTGTCTTGACTGTGCTCCAAGGGATATTCAAGGCCCTTGAAATATTTTTATACTCATCCCCTGATCTGTGCCTTTCTACAACTTTATCCCAGAGGTTTTTTGATATCTCCTCGGTGCTCATGGTTGAGCATTTGCTGTGAAATTTACTACCCAGCAGTGGAAACCCACAGGAACGGCTGATTAACCTCCGCCATCTTCGCCAGATGGATGGAGGTTACTGTTTTCACCCCTTTCTGTTTGTTATCTTGCCAAAACGAAGTTTTTGCAAGATATGTTAGTCAGCTTGTATGTTTTTTTTTTTGGTTTTTTTTTGTTGTTTATTGTTTGTTTGTTTGTAATCACGTATAAAAAAATTCTGCAGAGCACAGTTATCATTGGAAATTTTTGTAACTTCGCATATCAGAGGCCTATAGAGGTCCCTTTCAGCGCATAACATTTTAAAGGTCAAGGTCACTTTGTCGCAAATCTGGGGAGTCGACGAAACCCTTATTTTTTGAGTAATTTTGATCGGATCGTCTTCAAACTTCATGGGAATATAGTTCATGGTCTGGCGCTCAGCTGATTAATTTTTTTGGTGGCGATTGGCCTTGACCTTCATGGTTAGCGCCTCAGGTCAAACATATTTGACCCCAAGGTCAAATTTTCATTAAAATTTAAAATTTTCATTAAAAAAACTTAAAACTTTTCTACATGTTTGAAGTGATTTCCAAGCCCCCCCCAAAAAAAAATTGTTCAAGAAAAAAATTTTTGCAACTTTTTTTTCAACAAAATTTTGATTTCTTTTTTTTGCATTTCTACATGTTTTAAGTGATTTCCAACCCCACCCCCCCCCCCCAAAAAAAAATGTTGGAGAAAAGAACTATAACTCTGTCAGCACTGTTGACATATTTAATGAATAAGATATAAGGTTCACTTGAGTGACCCAGCAGTATTGGCGGCGGAGGTTTTGCACTCTCCCGAGTGCTCACCCTCTAGTTTTATTCTGAAATCATCAGAATCACGACAGTTTAAACAGTTGGTCAATTGACCTGGTGTGTGATTTTGAAGGTGATTGGTTCCACCTGAGCTCGTTTGCAATTGCCATTATAAGGGGGGTGGACACTTATCCAACCAAGATATTCTAGTTTTGTGTTTTTAACAAATTTTTTGAAAGTTGTAAAATTATTTTTTCACTTCGAAGTTGTGGGTTACGATGGGTAAATTAAGATGAAAAGGTCCGATTCAATGATTTTTAATTCCAGGTTATAAGGCATCAAAAGGTGAAAATTTTGAAAGGGGGTGTAGACTTTCTATAGACACTGAACTCTGACTCGTTCTCCATCCCAGTTAACATGACATCTTCCAAGCCACTGCAAAGTGCCTTCTTTGTCTCTCCCAAACTCTTTCCAGATCTTTTTACAATCTTCCTGCTCTTTTCTCGTTCTCCCAGTTGTCATTGTATATTTGTTGATGTATCTTTTTGGATTTTTCATTTCTCTTCTTCGCAATCGATGGTGCTGGATTTGCTGTTATTTCCATCCCATGTGTGGCATCATATACTCGCACCTGTTCCTGGAAATTTTTTGCTTTGATGTATTCTTTGATGTCTAGATGCAGATGATCGATTATGAAACGCTTTCTTGCACACAGAACAGTTGAAGGGTTTTTCTCCGGTGTGTATTCTTTGATGTATATGAAAGCTAGATAATTGATTGAACGCTTTGTTACACACAGAACATTTGTGGGGTTTCTCTCCGGTGTGCATTCTTTGATGAGCTGAGAGAGTTGATGAATGAGTGAACGCTTTGTTACATACAGAACAATGGTAGGGTTTCGTTCCGGTGTGTATTCTTTGATGTGTCGATACAGTTGATGAACGAGTAAAGGCCTTGTTACACACATTACAATTGTAGGGTTTCTCTCCGGTGTGTATTCTTTGATGTGTCGATAAAGCTGATTGATGATAAAAAGTCTTGTTACAAAAAGAACAATTTAAGGGTTTCACTCCAGTGTGTATTCTTTGATGTTGATATAAGTTTGATACATGATTGAACGCTTTGTTACACCCAAAACAATTGTAGGGTTTCTCTCCGGTGTGTATTCTTTGATGTGTCGATAAAGCTGATTGATGATAAAAAGTCTTGTTACAAACAGAACAATTGTAAGGTTTCTCTCCCGTGTGGATTCTTTGATGTGTTGATGCAGTTGATGAACGAGCAAAGGCCTTGTTAGACACAGAACAATTGTACGGTTTCTTCCTGGTGTGCGATATCTGGTGCTCAGGTAATTGTGATGACTGATTAAACGCTTTGTTACAAACAGAACAACTGTCGGGTTTCTTCCCCGAATGTGTTTTTTGATGACGATATAAATTTGATAAAGAAAAAAAAGCCTTCCTGCATTGTGGACACTTCTGGGATTTCTCACCGGTGTGCAACGTTTGATGTGTCAACAGACATGAAGAAGAAGCAAATCCCTTCTGACAAACAGTGCACCTGTGCGACGTCACACCTGTGCATATTTCAACACATCCTTTTAAACACGATGAGGAAGTGAAGTCTTTGTTGGTAACAGCAAAATTGTTTGTCTTCTCACTTCTTTGGCTCTCCTGTTGCAAGACATTGATATACCTGTCGCAGTTATTGTTGTTGTTGTTGGTAGACACACCCCTAAACTTGTCAACATCCTGACAAAAAGTCTCTGTCAGGTGATGATCGAAAGAAACTTCTCTGACCACTGATGAGGAAGAGTTGACACATGAAGACGTTTCAAATTTTTTCTCTGCAAATTAAGAATGGAGCAAAAACATCAATAAATCACTTTTACAACTTGAACAACACTCGTAGAGCACATAGTCTCACCTTGCATGTTCATTCTGAACAAATTTCGATTATTAACTGAATTCCCCACTATTATGGCCCACTACTATCATGGCCCACATGCTCGTATCATCCATGCACCCCATTGCATCACATCGTTTCTTGGAATGGGTTATGAACGTCAAACATTTAATTATTCACTCACATCGGGTCAGGAATCAGATAAATGAAGTTTCAGATTTTTCAGAGAAGGATTTCAACGCAACCAATCATGGCTGAAAGAAGACTTCACTGATGACGTCATCATTATAACCCTTTCGACCCCAATGGGAAGTTGATAACATATGCAAAGTTTCAATTATTTTCGTTGAGTGGTTTCAGGGAAAATGATATACAAATTTTCCCTTTATTTCAATATGGCTGCCATACCATGTGACATATGACGACAATCCTAAGAACAAAAACATTCTCCATCGGGAGTTCTTCCGAAGTTTGAAATTTTGCATCGATCGGACAAGCGGAAACAGAGAAAACCATTTTTAAAGTGAAAATATGAAGACGTGGACACATGGACAGACACACACAAACGTACACAGACACACCGAACACATTGGACAAATACAACAGTTCAGGAAAGGAAAGAGAAACCCAAAACTGAAAAAGATAATTCAAAAAATAAAAATAAATACACCATCAGAGATGGGGAATCCCCCGCCATTGAAAAATAATTGAAATCAGATAAGCGGTTTTGAATTTATAACAAAAAACATTTTTTTCAAGATGGCTCGTCGGCCATATTGGATCCAGTCACGCCCAAAATCAATAGGGTTCTTCCTTTTCAGGTGGTACATGTGTGACTCAAATTTCAAATCGATATGGCGAACAGTTTATGAGTTATCGCACTCACAGCTGTAAATGTTGCGCCCGGACGGACGGATGGACGGACGGACGGACGGACGGACAGCCGGACGGACGACCCAGGTGACAACAATATCGCCCTTCCGCCCACCACGCGGCGGAGGATAAAAAACAAACACAAAATTGGAGACAAAGATGGAATTCCAAACTTCTGGTTGAAACAACTTGATGCTCTCCACAATCACGACACCAGGACATTCAAACAACTGATCCAAAAGGAAAAGGAAGTGCATGAGTGGTTTGGAGAAGGAAACACATTTCTCATCTAAAAATCTGAAGAAACCCAACTTCCTCACAAATACCGGCCAAAAAAAAGTCCACTAACAACATACAAACTTTGAACAGGATTCATGAGAGAGATGATGTTCCATCACTGAACCCAACAAGGAGGTTTTGAGGTTGAACAAAAGGGCCACCACCGACGACAGAACAAGGCCGTACTTGAAAATTTCAAAATGCGAAGAACCAAATTGTCCACTGCCTGGATGGACTACAAGGAAGCTTTTGACAGTGTTCCACATTCATGGATGATAAAATGCATGTAAATATACGAAATCAATCCCTAAGTAATCAAACTGATTGAGAAAGCAATGGAACTCTGAAATACCACGTTGATAGTACAGCACTCAGAAGGAAATATCTAAATACCAGATGTGAAGAAACGGCATGGGATCTTCCAGGGAGGCAGTCTTTCCCCCCTCTTGTTTTGTCTGGCTCTGGACCCACTGAGTGACCTCATCAACAATCATGGATATGGATACACCCAAAGCAGACTCAGCAATGGCAACAAAACGAGTTAAGAGACACTGATGGCAGCTGCATTGGCCTTGACAACAATAAACAACTCTTAATGCAAGAGGCACCGACAGTGAGGAAGATATGAAATACTGATGGATTGGGTCAAGAGACAGGAGAGAGGAATAATGGAGGAGACGAAACGGAGGAGGCAAAGGAGAGAAAGGCTGTCTCCTGAACTGCTCAATTTAATGTGGTGCAATAAAGGCACATTCTCTGAATTTCATGAGACAAAATTAATTTTAAAACTTCCTCAAACAGTGAAGGAGGAATCTGGAGTCCACGTGATGCTGAGAGTGGGATACTTCGGCGACCACATTCCCTGACGACAAAGAACCAACTTCACCCTGCTGTATGTTGGTTGCTGTACTCTACTGGTCGGTCTACTTGTCAAATCTACTTACCTGCTGTTATCTTGGAGATGACTTCATAGCAGGCATCTCCTTGCCGGCCTTATCGAAAAGGCAGCCTGCCCGTTCCTCCACTCCCTCCTCACATGCTTCAAGTCACACATTGTCCTTCATCGCTTGGAAAACCCCAATTCAACCTCCCTCTGAGACATTACAAATTTGCTATGGCATTACAAATTGAGCTCAGGGCATCCAATTTCCTTTGATTATCCTTGAGATGTCTCCACAACTTTCTCCCTCGTATCTCTCCCTGGTTAATCCCTCCTCCGGTATGACAGACCTGAGCCTCGTCCCGGTGGAGGAGTTGCTCTCTTCATCAAAGACTCTATTTCTCACTCTCCATGCACAGACCTCACTCCCCCACACAACCCAGGAATACCTCTGACTACGGCTTCCCTCCACTCCCACCTCATGTATATATGTGTGTTGTTCCATCCACCAAACAATGATGACTCCATTTACACCTCACTCTCCGAAAACATGGATCAACTTCTATTCTCTCATCCCAACTCTCTCTCTTCCTCATATGTGGTGACTTCAACTGCCATCATGACAGTTGGTTGGGTGTGGGGACCTCCGTCACCTGCCATGATATTTCAGCAAAAGACTTCTGCGACTCATTGGGACTGACTCAATCGGTCAACTTCACAACCGGGATCTCAACCAAGGGGCCTCCATCTCTTCGGGATCTGATTTCGACCAATTTCCCTGAAATATCTGTTGTTCTTCCTTCGCTCCAATCGGTTCATCTAACCACATGCTTGTCAACGTTCTGTTGTTCTCTAATAACAGCCAGACATCTCGCTCTACTTCCTCTCCTGTTGCAGTCAACATGTGGCCCGAAATGGAGTTCTCTCGTCCCCTCTTCCTGTCCAGGCTGGAGTTCCTCAAGGTAGCGTTCTGGGCCCTGTTCTTTTTCTGGTTTTCATCAATGATCTCTCCGACTCTCTGGAAAATCCTCTTTATCTCTTTGCTGATGACTCCACCCTCTGCCGTACCATCTGTCATCCCTCAGACCGGCAAGCAGCAGCTTCTTCTCTCTCTGCAGATCTGGATAAAAATCACAAACTGGTCCAACACGTGGAACATGTCTTTCAATCCTGACAAATCTCACACTCTCACTGTGCCTCTCCGAAAGGACAGTCTGGAACCCCCCTCCCATCTACTTTCTCAACAATCATCTTTCAGAAGTCCTTTCACTCAAGCTTCTGGGTCTCACTATCTGCCAAAATCTTTCCAGGGAAAGCCACATTTCCAAACTGACCTCCAAAGCCAGTCGCCAACTGGGCATCCTCCGTCGTGTAAAGTCATTCCTCAGCCCACCTGAGCGCCTGACCACATACAAAGCTGTCGTCTGCAGCCTGATGGAGTACTGCTCTCCTCTCTGGGCTGGTGCTCCCCCCTCTCACCTTTCTCGGATTCACGCTGTGGAAACAAAGGCATTTAGGATCATTGGCATCTCCAGCGGTGAGGTTGAGTTTTGGGGCCTCTCACTCTCTCACCGCAGGCAGGTCAGTGGTCTTTCTGTCTTCTACCGTCTCCTCTCCGGTTTCGCCGCCCCACTTGATCTTCCATGTGTCCCCCCCCCCCCATATTTCCGCAGGGCGCTCAAGGTCTGCCAACAACCCCTTTCTGGAAAAACTGCCAAAACCAAGAATCACTGCTCACCTTCACTCTTTCATTCCTCTTTTTCCCCCCTTTGGAACTAACTCCCACACTCTCTTTAATCCCACTCTTCCCTCCAGCTCTTCAAAACAGCTGTTCACCACCACCTCTTATCTTCCACCATCCAAAACCACGATCTTTTCAACCCCCGTTAATCCACCCCAAACCCACCTCCTTCAAATTCCCTGCTTTCCTTCCTGAAAGTCCCTGTAGTGTGTCCATCTTGTATACCCCATGTTGCCCACCCCATCCTCACCCTACCACAGATCTCCGAATGTCTCTGTTCCCCATTGTTTTGTCTTTCCCTCTCCTGCCCCCCTTGTTGGGTGTTGTGTGTTCGCTCTCATACGAGTCTCGACAATGTGCACAAAAAAACAAACTTCATTGGAGTACACCTGTGGCCAATTCAAATGATTTGACATGATTTCGAAAAAAAACACACCTTTCTAGATGAGGTCCCACAGTTGACAGTGCAGGTCAGAGCAGAAACTCTTCCATGAAGTCCAAGGAACTGTCCGTATAACTCCGAGATAAAATTGTGAGGAGGCATATATCTGGGGAAGGGTATGAAATCAATTTCTGGTGTTGAAAGGTCCAAAAATCACAGTGAGCTCCGTCATCAGGAAATGGAAAGAATATGAACGACCCAGACTCTTCCTTGAATTGACCGTCCGAACAAACTGAGCAACTGGGCAAGAAGGACCTTTGTCAGGGAGGTAAAGAAGAACCCAACGACCACTCTGACAGAACTACAGAGTTCTTTTACTGAGATGAGAGAACCTGCCGGAAGGACAAAAGTCTCTGCAGCACTTCAAAAATGTCGGCTTTGTGGGAGATTGGCGAGACGGAAGCCACTCCTGAGAAAAAGGCACGTGACAGGACGTCTTGAGTTTGTAAAAAGTCACGTGAAAGACTTTGAGAGCAAGAGGAAAAACATTCTGTGGTCTGATGAGACGAAAATGGAACTCTTTGATCTGAATGCAAAGCACTACATCTGGCAGAAACTGAGCATGGCTCATCACCCACCCAAAACCATCCCTACCGTGAGGCATGGTAGTGGAGGACACATTGAGTCCATGACCAAGTTTCCGCGACCAATTCTTCAATGCAGATTCTGGTAGATGGGGCCAAAAAAAGAAATTTTAGCGAGGGTACCCCTCTCAAAAGTGCGGGCAAACTCCATCAGAGGGCGAAATTCAAAATTGCCACCCAAAATCAATATTGTGGTTTAATATCACTTCTAATTAGTCTAGAACATTCGTTTTGGTGTCTAAATCTATGTTTTTGGGGTCAAGGATTTAAAATCTGTCCATGATAATTATGTATATGAAATACCAGAGGGCGTTTTACACTATATTTGCCTATATTTGAACTTTTTTTTCCACTCTCCGACATTTTACTGGACTGTACAACCTTGAATGCCATCAGCCCAGTTAAAAATGCAAGAAACTGATGAAATTTGACAATTAACTTGTCATCAATTCTTAAGTCCCAAAGTGAAGGTAATGTGTGTGCACAACTTTTGACAAAGCTATATCAAACATGAACAGACATGTCTCTTATTATGTTCATGAACATGGACATAATAAGTACTTGTCGTGCTTGTCATAGTTAAATTCTACTGAATTAATCACTCTCTATATCACTGCAATCATGATCTTCAATATCACACTCATCAGACGTTGGCATCTCCTCCTCATCTACACCCTGTATTGATTCTCTTAAGTCCTTTGGTAGCGCTGGCTTACTATACCTCTGGGGTACACATTTTCCATTCTCCAGCCTCCACCCACTGTTCAGTGGGGATGGAATGAGCTAACTTTTATCAAAGTTGAGAAACAGGTCAGACTGATAATTCACTCGCTGCACCTTCAAGTTGTGAGGATCTCTGTTAGGTGGTATTCTTGATGTCGACTTCCTTTTGAGATCCTTCCACTTCTGAGCTCTGGATTAACCAAGTGTTTGGCTGACTTTGTCACCATAGATGTATCGCATTGTGAAAATGGCCATTTGTCCAGAACTTCATTGGAGGCTGGAATTTCATTGCCAACCGACTGCAGAATTGGTGTGGCTTATTGGCACACTCCTTGCTCAAAAACTGATTTTCTGTCATGACCAAAAAAAGCAGCTGTGGTATCACAACCACTATGCACATACAATGGTATGATGACATCAGCAACATTCTTTGCACAGAGGGAATGACAGTCAATGATGGTGTCTTTGTGCTTTATTCCTAAAATGCCATCAATCCTGTGAGCAACATGAGCAACTAGCATCATAACATCAGTATCTTCAGCATCGAGTATGACTGGTACTTGAGAGTCAACTTTGCGAATCTGTGAGTCGATGAAAAACATCACAGTATCTGCCTCGATGTGATTGCACTTATAGTCAAACACTTTAACCCCTCTGGTGAGATTCTCGCAGTCAGGTCCGACAGAGTAAATCAGTTCTTTGTTTGTGAGGCTGGTTTGTGAGGTTGTTTGTCGTTTGTTTGTGAGGCGACCAAGTGAACACCTCGCCATCATATTTATTCCGTTGTTCAGCTGATGGAAGAGATAACGTCCACATGACGCTCATGTCAATTATGGCTATGTAATCACCTGGGACATGTTGAAGGCTTTCCAAGTCGAGGACTTCAATCAGCTTTGACTTCTGAGTTTTCCTCATTGTGCCATTTATATTAAAGATTGGTAAGCATTCATTAGTGACTCTGTACTCCATTAAATCTGCCAAAACAAATTATTTGTTATGTTTCTCAGCCATTGCAATGATGGATGCCATTGCTTTGTTCTCCATTTCTTCAGATTTTGCAGGTCTTTTGTCTTTTTGTTCATTTGTTGGTGGAGGATTGCTGAAGCTTCTTCTCGAATTCTTCTTGACACTTGCATGGAAAGATTTGGTTGCTGAGAACATTCGATCTTTGCAGAATGCTGAGAACTGATTTTCTCCATCATCCCAAGCTGACTCAAAGTCCTTAATAAGGTCATCTGAAGCAGGAACACCAGACATTAGAGATCTCAGCTGTGTGTTTTCCACATTGAAAGGGTCGCATTCAAATTCATTAATACACATTTGCAAATCCTGTACAGCCTTTTCATCAGGTTCCAGTTGATTTCTGGTATTTTCACTGTGTGCTTGTTCAGATTCACTGGATTGGGCAATTCCATGCAAGGAAGACCTGACCCTGTTGACAATGTTTACTGCACGGGTATGTGTGAGCAGCATTTTCTCATTCTTCAAAATCTTAAGCCATCCAGCCTTCAACTTTGAACCCTTGTTCATACTCATCTCAATCCACAGGTAAGGGGGCAGACAAGATAATGGTTTTCCTGTCATGGACTAGGTTATTAAATAAAATATCAACTTGAAACTGAACAATATATAATGCCATATTATATATTTTAGTAAATATAAAGTCTTATCCTTGGAGGTGTCAATGATTTATTAACTAAATAATTAATTACATTTTCGATGTGTTTGTGACTTAACAATGATAAGGACATGTATCTTCAATGAACAGCATGGTTGAACAAAAGTTTAAGAGATGCTTGCAAGCCCCGTCAGGTCATTTTAAATTTTCCACGTCATCTGTACTTTGTCATCGAGAAACCAGTACGTACGATTTTGTACATGCACTGCAGATATAGACTTGCCAGCTGGTTTATAGAATTACAACCATAATAATAAGTATTTAAATCTGACCATAGTGTAATGTCGGACCCAAAACTAAAAAAAAAACTCCGTATAGGCATATATATTGTAAAACGCCCTCTGGTGTTGCATATACATAATTATTATGGTCAGATTTGAAATCCTTGACCCCCAAAACATAGATTTAGACACCAAAAAGAATGTTCTGGACGAATTAGAAGTGAAATAAAACCACAATATTGATTTGGGTGGCCATTTTGAATTTCGCCCCCTGGTGGAGTTCGCCTCGCTAAAATTTCTTTTTTTGGCTCCATCTACCAGAATCTGCATTGAAAAATTGGTCCGGAAACTTGGTCACTGACTCAATGGTGGAGTTCTCTAATATGGTGGTGGCATCGTGTTATGGGGATGCTTTTCAGCAGCAGGGACTGGAAGACTTGCAAGGATAGAGGGAACAATGAATGGAGCCAAATACAAGCAAATCCTTGAGGAGTTGGCTGCCTGATGTTGGATTAATGGTTAGGTTGCCGGGCTTTGGATCCAAGGGTCCTGAGTTCAAATCCCACTCAGCTGTTGATTTAATACCAGGTGGGGTTAACTCGGCCTGTCATCCTTCCGAGGTCGGCAAAGTGAGTGCCAGCATGCTGGTATACTGCGTCGGAGTGGCGACCAGTCCAGGATTGTGTCCAAGAGCCAAGTAGACTGCTTAAGCAGGACCAACGCTCTGCACAGAGTATGGTCCCAATCTCCTCCTCCTTGAGGAGAACCTGCTTCAGAGTGCAAGAGACCTTCGACTGCGGCGAAGATTTACGTTCCAACGGGACAATTTCCCGTTGTAAGCTTTTCAGTTTTCATGAAATTGTAAGAAAAATTTTTTAAAAATTTCCCCTTTGTCATTGGGGGGTATTTTTGTGTTGATCAGCGACAAAGCATTTAAATTTAATCCACTTTGAAGTCAGGCTGGAACACAAGAAAATGTGAAAGAGGTTCGAGGGGTGTGTATACTTGATGAAGGGTTTGTAGGTTTCACCCATTAAACACCACAAAGGGCACATTGGTGTATTTATTTTCTTTCTGCCTTGACATCCTCCAGGTGGGTAACAGGTGCACTCACTTCAGTGCCTTGAAGTGGAGACGGAACACTGTTGTTTGTGTCCTTTATAACATCCTCAAAAACAGTAAGTTTCCTGTTTGGAATGATTTTCAAATTTGTTTCAATTTTGCAGGCAGATTAAAATGATTATCTTCCTCCTCTCCGTGCATGTGCGATCGGGACGGATTCATCGCCAAAGTACTGATAAACTACAGGTTTGTTTTCCAATTAATGTTCAAAATATAACTTTCAACTGAAATGGAGTTGTTCCTCGAACATAAACTGATGTTTGTCGACAGACTGACGGACAGACAAAGTGAACAAACTGCTTAACTCCACCTTTCACTTCGTGTGCGAAGAAGTAGAAGTACCCGTCGCTTCCCTGACGGCTTTAATCAAACGACGGCACGTTGTACTTTCAAACATTCTGCTCCATTCACTCCATCATTTTCCCGGGGTCATCTTCCCTCTGCTTGGAAGTCAGCTGATATCATCTTTATTAACCATCCTTGCAACTTCCATCTGCATATGGTGTGAGCAAAAATCACCTCAGCTTCACTGCGAAGCTCATTGTTGTTTGCTTTTGTTTGAACCTCCGCTTGAAATGAGTGAAATGAAACATTCCCCTTCCCTTGTGCTGCCTTCTGCTCCTCTTGCGCTTCCTTCTCTTCCCCTCAAGCTGCCTTCCACCCTCACGATGCCCCTCCCCCTCATGCTGCTTTCCTATCCTCTTGTGCCGCCCCTTCCCTCAACAGCAATGAATTACCACATCACGGCAGGATAGCTGAGAGGTATGCATGCTCGCTCTCAGCTGTCTCGCCTGGGTTTGAATCCCGACCCAGCTATAAACTGTCATCCCGGTGTTTCACAGGCAGGGTGATTCATAAATGTGTGTGTTATCCCCCGGATGGGTGTTAAACTCAACGTTACATCTGCAAGAACCCCCCTACTCTCCCCCTCCACACTTTCCCCCCTCTCCTCCCTTTCTGCCTTCTGCCTCTGCCTCTCTCTCCTCACCCGATCCCTCTCTCTCCTACCTCTCTACCTCCTCTGCCCTTCCCCTCCCTCCTCTCTCTCTTCCCCTCTCACGTCCATCCTCTCTCCTTCTTCCCCTCTCACGTCCATCCTCTCTCCCTCTTCCCCTGTCACCTCCATCCTCTCCTCTATCCTTCCCATCCCTCCTTTTCCTCGTCTCCTCCCTCCTTTCCCTCGTCCCCTCCCTCCTCTCCCTCTTTCCTTGAATATTCCCATTAGCGAAGCGACAGGAAGTATTTGCTGGTAAACAAGTAAACAAACACGAATTAAGCTTTATACATTACATTTTCACACTTTCCTCAGTGAAAAGAGGTGATGATTAACTGTAAATTATTTAATTAGTCAGGTGCTCATGATAGTTCACGTCCCTGACCCTTCGTGAAGGGTAATGTTGTTAAACGTGTCCTTTATGATCCATCCATGAAGACCACACTCTGTACAGAGGGAGCATCAGTGCTGCTGCAGCAGTTACCTGGGTTATTGGACATTTTAAGCTTTTCAGTTTTCATTAATTTGTAAAAATTTCAAAACATGTTTTCCCTTTGTCATTAGGGGGTATTTTGTGTTGATCAGTGACAAAACATTTAAATTTAATCCATTTTGAAGTCAGGCTGGAACACAACAAAATGTGAAAAAGTCAAGGGGTGTGAATACTTGATGAAGGCATTGAAGGTTTCACCCATAAAACACCACGAAGGGCACATTGGTGTCTTTATTTTCTTTCTGCAGTGACATCCTCCGGGTGGGTAACTGGTGCACTCGCTTCGGGGCCTCGAGGTGGAGACGGAACACTGTTGTTTGTGTGCTTTATAACATCCTTAAAAACAGTAAGTTTCCTGTTTGGAATGATTTTCAATTTTGTTTCAATTTTGCAGGCAGATTAAAACGATTATCTTCCTCCTCTCCGTGCATGTGTGATCAAGACGGATTCATCACCAAAGTACTGATAAACTACAGGTTTGTTTTCCAATTAATGTTCAAAATATAACTTTCAACTGAAATGGAGTTGTTCCTCGAACATAAACTAATGTTTGTCGACAGATTGACGGACAGACAAAGTGAACAAACTGCTTAACTCCACCTTTCACTTCGTGTGCGAAAAAGTAGAAGTGCGTCGCTTCCCTGACGGATTTAATCAAACGACGACACGTTGTACTTACAAACATTCTGCTCTATTTACTCCATCATTTTACCGGGGTCATCTTCCCTCTGCTTGGAAGTCAGCTGACATCATCTTCATGAACCATCCTTGCTGCTAACATCTGCATATGGCGTGAGCAAAAATCACCTCCGCTTCGCTGCGAAGCTCATTGTTGTTTGCTTTGGTTTGAACCTCCGCTTGAAATGAGTGAAATGAAACATTCCCCTTCCCTCGTGCTGCCTTCTGCTCCTCTTGCGCTTCCTTCTCTTCCCCTCAAGCTGCCTTCCACCCTCACGATGCCCCTCCCCCTCATGCTGCTTTCCCATCCTCTTGTGCCACCCCCTCCCTCAACAGCAATGAATTACCACATCATGGCAGGATAGCCGAGAGGTACGCATGCTCGCTCTCAGCTGTCTCGCCTGGGTTTGAATCCCGACCCAGCTATAAACTGTCATCCCGGTGTTTCACAGGCAGGGTGATTCATAAATGTGTGTGTTGTCTCGCGGATGGGTGTGAAACTCAACGTTACATCTGCAAGAACCCCCCTACTCTCCCCCTCCACACTTTCCCCCCTCTCCTCCCTTTCTGCCTTCTGCCTCTGCCTCTCTCCTCACCCGATCCCTCTCTCCTACCTCTCTACCTCCTCTGCCCTTCCCTCTCTCTCTCTCTCTTCCCCTCTCACGTCCATCTCTCTCTCTCTTCCCCTCTCACGTCCATCCTCTCTCCCTCTTCCCCTCTCACCTCCATCCTCTCCTCTATCCTTCCCATCCCTCCTTTTCCTCGTCTCCTCCCTCCTTTCCCTCGTCCCCTCCCTCCTCTCCCTCTTTCCTTGAATATTCCCATTAGCGAAGCGACAGGAAGTATTTGCTGGTAAACAAGTAAACAAACACGAATTAAGCTTTATACATTACATTTTCACACTTTCCTCAATTAAAAGAGGTGATGATTAACTGTAAATTATTTCATTAGTCAGGTGCTCATGATAGTTCACGTCCCTGACCCTTCGTGAAGGGTAATGTTGTTAAACATGTCCTTTATGATCCATCCATGAAGACCACACTCTGTACAGAGGGAGCATCAGTGCTGCTGCAGCAGTTACCTGGGTTATTGGACACAATCCTGGACAGGTGACCACTCTGACACAGGATACTCAAACGGCTCAATCATCCCAGGAAGCTGGTATCACTTTGCCAATCTCATAGGGATTACAACCTGAGTCAACCCCACCTGGTATTTATTCAACAGCCAAGTGGGATTTGAACTCAGGACCCAAGTAAACCAAGCCCACCACCCAAACCATTAAACCAACACCAGGTATACCTTTATATTTTTCCAAAACAGATAAACAGAATCGGTACAAATACACCTATCCCGTGATAATGGTTTCATAACAGTTCTTACAGCAGGTCAAAGGTCGAGGTCACAGTTTCAGGTCAAAATTTCGTGAAAAATGATTTTTGGGTCAAACTTTGACCTTGAACTTGTGACTTCCATCCATCGAGCAGAATTAATTAGTTTCCTGGTAAACTCTCACCAACTCTGCTTTGCAGCCGACGAGTTTAGTGGTAACTTAGTTCACCCTTCACATCTTTAAATATAATATTGAACATAATTTGGCTTTAAGTAAGGTTGGTACAGGACGAGCTATAAACTCCCAACCTGGTGATTCACAGGGAAGGTGTTGCATCAGTGAGCATACCTTCCTCTGAAAGCAAAGGTAAGTCTCTTTTCTTTTCATCCAGTGATTCCTCGAGGAGGTTAAAGATGCCACTGCAGTCCTCAATAACAGGCCATTGTGTGCCGGTGCAGAGGTCCATCACCACAAGTAAATCTTCATCTGATTTGTTGCAAACGAGATTAAAGAGGAATCGAATGATGAATGAAGTGATGAGGTATAAAATGATGTCATACATGGACAAGAGGGAGGGTAACATGTCATGGATGAGATTTCCATTCACAATTCAATTCCGGCTCCGCTCCAGACATCGTGACATTCACTAAATCAATGAGTTCCTGTGTTAGCACACAGCACGGATCAGCACGGGAAACACAAGTTCTCGGTACGGCGTGAACGTCACGTACCGTGTCTGGACCCCTTATCCTCGGGTGAACCGACCATGAACCCGACCATCCATCGGAGCCGCTCGTGGATCCCGGGGTGTTCCCTCTGAGATCTCGGGTCATGGTGGACCGCACGTCGTGTCGGGTGAAGGACGGTACGCTGTGGTAACCGAGTGAAGAGCGCGAGCTGTTTGGGGAAAAAGCGAACAGGGAGATCGCGGTGTCTGATTGGTTCCCGCCACATCACGTGTCCATGATTTAAAATAAATACAAAGATTGAACGTTTCGTTTTAACGGATTGTTTGTGTTTCAGATTGTGTTGTGAAAGTGGAAAATCGAGTCCGAGTTCGTCGATGATTATTCCCTCGATACGAAACAACGTTCTTTATTTTCTGTTTTTGTATTTATCGACAATCTTCCCTCCATAACGGAGTTATATATGGGTATGTAGGAATGTGGGTATGTAGGAATGTGGGTATGTAGGAATGTTGGCACGTGTTGTTGCGGCCACGGGTACCGAGACACCAGCTTGTCACTCAGGGGGATTAATCCCCAGTTGTCCTCGGTCGAACCGGACCTGGGGCCACCGCTCACATTTAACGTTGTGGTTCGGTGGGTTGTTTTAAACCACGAACTACACCCAGTTAACCACGAGTTCCAATGTCCATCGTCTAATTATTCAGTTCAACTAGAGGTCACGTGGTTACCTGAGCGGGGAGCGAGCCCTCGGCAAAACATCAATGTTATCTCTTGATCTCTGTGACAATTCCAAACCAAACACGGACAGGTTGGAAATCGACAAATGATTTATTCGTAATAAAATTAATTCAGTAAAATAAGTTTTTATTTTATGAGGGAAATAAAGAATAAATTTCAAAGCAAAATCAATCAAAATGCCAGAAAAGAGACAAATAGCAGATGCTTATTCGGGGGCGGGTGGGGGAGAATCGTTCCAAGCCCCTTTTTGCGTGTCGAGTATCAACTAAGCACTGGGATGAAGGGGCAAAATTTTGGTGTCCTGTTTGTCTACCCTACGTCACAGTCTCCTTTTCATTGTCCGTCTACCCTTCGTCACAGTCTCCTTTTCATTGTCCGTCTACCTTACGTCACAGTCTCCTTTTCATTGTCCGTCTTCCCTACGTCACAGCGTTACGTCATGTCATGAATGACGTAACGTCCGAACAGGATGGAGATGAGCTGAATAGTGTTCAGATTTATTATTTTCACATAATTTCAATTTATGATAAAATGTCTAAAAGTATAACTGGAATGATTGTAATGATAACACATTTGATTAATATATAACAGTCAGAACCATTTAATAATAATAAAAAAAATCAAAACCATTGAATTTGATGTTGTTATCCTGCAGTACATGCCACTCACTCTCTGATCTTAATTAATCCCACCACACTATTTTGTCAAAACCTTGTCTAAGATACGGATTCCTGTTTTCGCATCTATGTTGCATCATAATTACACAATGGCTCGACACGCAATGCATGGACTTCCACTTATCCCCCCACGGGGGTCCCGGGTTCCAAAACCCCTTTTTCCGCCACGGGGGTCCTGGGTTACAAAACCACTTTTCCCCCCACGGGGGTCCCGGGTTCCAAAACCCCTTTTTCCCCCAGGCGTCTCCGGGTTTTTCTCTGGCGTGAACTCCTTGATGTGTATAAAACTTAGAAAAATGATCGAACGATTTGTGACACACAGGACACGTGTGGGGTTTATATCCGGTGTGTATTCTTTGATGTGTTGATGCAGTTGATGAACGAGCAAAGGCCTTGTTACACACAGAACAATTGAAGGGTTTCTCCCCCGAATGTGTTTTTTGAAGTTTCATATTTTTCAGAGAAGGATTTCAATTCAACCAATCATGGCTGGAATAAGACTTCACTGATGACGTCATCATGATCACCCTTTTGACCCCCATGGGGAGTTGATAACACATGAAAAGTTTCAATTATTTTCGTTGAGTGGTTTCAGAGAAAATGAAACACTGATTTGCCCTTTCATTCAATATTGCTGCCATACCATGTGACATATGACAACAATGTTAACAATAAAAACATTCTCCATCGGGAGTTCCTCCTCTGTTTAAAATTTTGCATCAATCGGACAAGTGGAAACAGAGACAATTTTTAAAGTGAGAATATGAAGACGTGGACACATAGACAGCAGACACAAGTGCACACAGACACACCGAACACATTGGACAAATACAACAGTTCAGGGAAGGAAAGAAACCCAAAACTGAAAAAGAGAATTAAAAAATGTAAAAAAAATTTAAAATTGGAGACAAAGACCTCGAGTGCTTGGGTGTTCAAAACAAACTCAATCTGGAAATGAGAGCTGGAAAGAAAAATAAATAAATAAATAAATAAATAAACACCACCGTATGAGGAGGCAAACAACAGGACAAAACAAAACCACATGTTTGAGAGAAACCCGAAGAGATTCTTCCACGAATGAGGGAAACAAAAACAGAATGTGTCAACTCCCCCTGAAAAAGAAAAGATGGGGAAACATTCTGTAAAGGAATTCTTGGAGATCGAAAGGAACATAACAAGGAAGCAGAATGGATCGTTGACTTGGAAAAGAAGAAGCACCATCATGTAGGTGGAGGAAATGTCCCCAGTGATTATTGATAAAGAAATAAATAATTAAAAACAACTTCAAAAAATGCCACCAAACTTTAAAATCCAGGCACAGATGGAATTCCAAACTTCTGGCTGAAACAACTTGATGCTCTCCACAATCACGACACCAGGACATTCAAACAACTGATCCAAGAGGAAAAGGAAGTGCATGAGTTGTTCGTAGAAGGAAACACATTTCTCATCGAAAAATCGAAAGAAACTCAAATTCCTTACAAATAGCAGGCAATAACAAGTCTACAAACAACATACAAACTTCCAACAGGAATCATGACAGAAATGATGTTCCATCACCGAAGCCAACAAGGAGGTTGGGACGTAGAACAAAAAGGCCACCACCCAAGACTGAACAATGCCGGACTTGAAAATTTCAAAATGCAAAGAACCAAATTGTCCACCACCTGGATGGACTGACTCCAAGAAAGCTTTTGACAGTGTTCCACATTCATAGATGATAAAATGCATGTAAATATACAAAATCAATCCCAAGTCTGGTTGGGCCACAAGAACACCAACCTGGCCAAGTTCATACTGGACAGAACAGATTATAAATCTTTCCCTCGCCTTTTCAATGCGGGCTGACTTTCCGACCTCCGGACCAAGGAGCCATGTGTGATCCATCCCAGCACCCAAAGGGTTGCAATCTTGACACCATTCTGTCTCGAGGATGATCAAAACATCGTTGGATGATCTCACCCCCTCTGAAAACTCAGATCAACCTTTAGTTCATAAATATTCCTTATCCCTTCGAAATTAAGTTGACCTCCAGATGGCTGCTGCAACAAAGCTGTGAGTGATTCTTCCCTGAACCCTCAACATGTCAGCTTTGGCGTCACCATGTTTGGAGGGTAAACAGACCTCGTCTCACTTAAAACTATTAAAGAATTAAAACTTTCTGTGAACTGCAGAGTTGGGGAAAGAGTGTGTTGCTTGTGTTGCCCCGATTCTCCATATCCATGTTTGTATTTGTATTTCCTGTTTTAATTCACTCAAATGCACAGGAGGAATTGAGAATTTCTTCGACACACGCTTGGAACAAGACCAAGCGTGTATGTTGGATACAGAAATAGTGTATGTTGTACAGAGAAGTCCCCCAACCCCCCCCCCAAATTTCCCAAAAACCAATTACTTTTCCAATCATAAATTTCTAATTTTTTTGAGGCACTCATGAGAGACTTTGAACACAGAAAAGACTCGACCATAATAGAGCAAAAAGAACATCGTGAAAGGTGGGGTGGGGGTGGGGTGGAGGAGTGGACACAACTTCAACAATATGGAGGTACAATGGAGGGTCACTTGGATGAAGAATGGGTATGGGGAAGAATCGGGAAGTGGGTGGATAAAGGGGTGAACAAGCTGAATGCAAGCTCAAACACAGCAAAAGGGGGAAAGGAAAACTGGAGATGGCATAAGAAAAGGATGGTGAGGAATAAGGGGGGAAAGCACATTAAGCTGGAAAAGAAGAGGTCGGTTTGTGGAGGGCTGTTATTTTGGAGAGGGCTTGGGGAGGAAAGGAAGGCTTGAAGAGGAGAGAAAAGATCATGAGAATGGATTGGGGGGGGGGTGAATAGCCATCTTCAAAATGGAAGAGTCAAATTGAAGTCTGAGGAAGTTGGTTCCTCAGGCTTGAGAAAGGATTTACAAATGAGTGGAGGTGAGCAAAGAACCTGGATTTTGGGAGTTTCAACAGAAGTGGGTTACTGGAAGACCAAGAAAGCCCTTTGGAGTAAAATTCGGGGAAGGTGGGGGGGGGTGCAGAACAAAGCAGAGTGATGCCTGACCAGAAATGAACCTGGAGAAGTCAGAGAGACCACCGGTGTGAGATTAAGAGAACCAGAGGCTCAGCTTCATTGCTGGAGATTCCAATGATTGTGACGGACTTGGTTTCAATGGCATCAAGAAGTGCAAGGTGAGGCAGGGGTGCCAAAATTTAATGAATCACTTCTACTTTTCACATTATGATGTCATTGTTTGGATAAAATCATCTAGGTATAATTCTAGCAATGTGTGTGTGTGTGTGTGTGTGTGTGTGTGTGTGTGTGTGTGTGTGTGTGTGTGTGTGTGTGTGTGTGTGTGTGTGTGTCTGTGACCGCTGTTTCTCGACAACCACTGGTCCGATCTAATTGAAACTTGCCAGGTATATTGCTGGGGACCTGAGGATGTGCCTTTTCAAGGTTTGATATTAATCGGACAAGTGCTTCCCAAGTTATGGCCATTTATTTACCAACCAATGACAGGAACCGTTGCTGCAGCCATTTTTATCAACCAATGACAGGAAGCGTTGCTGCAGCCATTTTTATCAACCAATGACAGGAAGCGTTGCTGCGTAGCCATGGTCGATGGGGAAGAGAAACTCAGCCGCATTCGCCATTACGGGTTTTTTCTCTTCTCTTCTCTTCGTGTTTTTCCTTGCGAAAAGGCAAAATACGTTGGCGCTAATTGAATAATTGGCCATTAAAAGCCTCCGTATTCTTGCGCTGGACGAGGAAACAAGGAAGAAGCGCTGTTTCCTCAGCGATGTTGTTTATGAAGAGGTGCTAACGAGATAGAGGTGTGTACAATGTTCATGGAGACGATTTTTATTATTATTTATTTATTGAAGAAAAATTGTTCCAAAAATAATTTATCAAAAAAAGTGCACAACTTTTTTTTTGTTTCCAATTGTCAAAACGGTGTGGCCTTTGGAAGTGTAAAGGAATTCAGCTCCACTTAACATGCTTGCCAACGAAATACATCTCAATTTGGTGGTAAAAACGATTTACAACGACGGGTTTCCTTACTCATTGCTCTGCAGTCTGCATTCAACCCCTTCATTTGTCATCTCATTGACCTCATTTCATCTATCTATAATTCCAGCCATCTCTGTGTGTGTGTCTGTGTGTGTGTGTGTGTGTGTGTGTGTGTGTGTGTGTGTGTGTGTGTGTGTGTGTGTGTGTGTGTGTGTGTGTGTGTTTGTGTCTGTGTGTGCGTGTGTCTGTCTGTGTGTCTGTGTTTCTGTGAGCGCTGTTTCCTGACAACCACTGGTGTGATCTAATTGAAACTTGCCAGATATATTGCTGGGGACCTGAGGATGTGCCTTTTCAAGATTTGATATTAATCGTACAAGTGATTCCCAAGTTATGGCCATTTATTTACCAACCAATGACAGGACACGTGCTGCGTAGGCGTGGCTGCGTCGGCCGGTGCACGGCCGGCCGACGATGACGTCACGTGCCATGCTGGTTACGATGGGGATCAATCGGTGCCTTAGTTACCGTGGAGTAAGAGTGCCAATGGTAAATGGCAGCGAATGTCATGGCAAGCAAAGACAGGGAGGTAAACTTGATTTTAATTAACACTGTGTGTAAGTATCACAGCAGTTGTTACTTCAATGCAAGCGATAATTCATGGAATGATGTGAACATTCCGTACGGGCACGCACGACTTTTGGACAGTGATGACTGACTGTATTCTAATAATTTCTCGATTTCTTATCCGCATTTATAGATAAACACAATGCCCCAATCCAGTCGTCGTTTATAAGAGTGAAGGAATAGCCTGTGTGGTTGTTTGAAAGTTTTTTTTTGCATGTAGGGCCATGCACATATGGGCACGCGAGAGCGAAGGAACGGCCTGTGTGGTTGTTGTTTCTGGCACACGGTTTGAAAGTTTTTTTTTTTTGTATGTACGGCCACGCACGTATGGGCACGCACATACAGCCATGCAAGTACGGCCATGCACGTACGGCCACGCGAGAGCGAAGGAACGGCCTGTGTGGTTGTTTCTGGCAAGCGGTTTTAAAGTACATATAAATATTTTTTATTTTTATTTTTTTGCACGTACAGCCACGCACGCACGGGCACATGAAAGCGAAGGAACGGCTTGTGTGGTTGTTGTTTCTGGCACGCAGTTTGAGTTTTTTTGCGGGGTGGGGGAGGGTTTGCACATACAGCCACGCATCTCCGGGCATGCACTAGTTTTTTTAATTACACACAAAACGTATGACAGAGAAGTGCATTCGATGTGGAACATCTCATCGTGCGGGAAAGATAATCGAAGATCACAAGGTGGGCTTTTTTGTGTAATGGCTTCCTTTTTGCCACCTGACCGTGGAGCCCAGACTTGTGGAGTGCTTGAGATATTGTTGTCACATGGACACCAGTAATCAGTCCTTGCCATGAAGGCCCGTAGCTCTTTCAACGTTGCCATTGGCCTCTTGGTAGCCTCTGATCAGTCTCTTTACATGGTCATCCAGTTTGGAGGGACGGCCTGATCTCGGCAGGGTCTTGGTGGTACCATACGCTTTCCATTTCTTAATAATGACTATCTTGACTGTGCTGTAAGGAATATTCAAGGCCTTTGAAATATTTTTCTACCATCCCCTAAATCTGTGCCTTTCCATAACTTTATCCCGGAGGTTTTTTGAAAGCTCCTTGGTACTCATGATTGAGCATTTGCTGTGAAATGCACGACCCAGCAGAGGAAACCCACAGGAACGGCTCATTTTATTCTGAAATAATCAGAATCATGACAGTTTAAACATGTGGAGGTCAATTATCCTGGTGTGTGATTTTGAAAGTAATTGGTTCCACCTCAGCGAGTTTACAATTGCTGTTATAATGGGGGTGGACACTTATCCAACCAAGATATTCTAGTTTTGTGTTTTTTGATTAATTTTCATGAAATTTGTATCATTTGTTTTTCACATGGAAGTTCTGGGTTACGATGTATAAATAAAGGTGTAAAAAGTCTGATTTAATGATATTTAATTTCAGGTGAAAGGCATCAAAAGGTGAAAAATTTGAAAGGGGGTGTTGACTTTCTACAGACACTGTACTCTGACTCGTTCTCCATCACAGTTAACATGACATCTTCCAATCCACTGCAAAGTGCCTTCTTTGTCTCTCCCCAACTCTTTCCAGATCTTTTTCAATCTTCCTGCTCTTTTGTCGTTCTCCCAGTTGTCGGTGTATATTTGTTGATGTATCTTTTTGTATTTTTCATTTCTCTTCTTTGCAATCGATGGTGCTGGATTTGCTGTTATTTCCATCCCATGTGTGGCATCTTCTGCTCGCACCTGTTCCTGGATATTGTTTCCTTTGATGTATTGTTTCATGTCGAGATACAGATGATGAACAAGTAAAGGCCTTGTTGCACATAGAACAATTATAGAGTTTCTCTCAGGTGTCTTATTTCATGTTTATGGAAGTTCGATGAATTATTAAACGCTTTGTTACACACGGAACAATTGTAAGGTTTCTCTCCGGTGTGTATTCTTTGATGTATCAATGCATTTGATGGATGAGCAAAGGTCTTGTCACACACAGAACACTTGTAGGGTTTCTCTCCGGTGTGTATTCTTTGATGTATCAATGCATTTGATGGATGAGCAAAGGTCTTGTGACACACAGAACACTTGTAAGGTTTCTCTCTGGTGTGTATTCTTTGATGTTTAGGTACAGTTGATGGATCAGTAAACGCTTTGTTACACACAGAACAATTGTAAGGTTTCTCTCCGGTGTGTATTCTTTGATGTGCTGATGCAGTTGCTGAACGAGAAAAGGCTTTGTTACACACAGAACAATTGAAAGGTTTCTTCCTGGTGTGCAATATCTGATGCTCATGTAAGTATGATGACTGATTAAATGCTTTGTTACACACAGAACACAAGTAAGGTCTCTCTCCAGTGTGTATTATTTGATGTCTTTGTAAGTGTGATGATTGATTAAATGTTTTGTTGCACACAGAACACTTGTGTGGTTTCTCCCCTGAATGTGTTTTTTGATGACGATATAAACTTGATGAAGAACAAAAGGCCTTCCTGCATTGTGAGCACTTGTGTGGTTTCTCCCCTGAATGTATTTTTTGATGACGATATAAACTTGATGAAGAACAAAAGGCCTTCCTGCATTGTGAGCACTTGTAGGGTTTCTCACCGGTGTGTGTTCTTTGATGTGTCAACAGATCTGAAGAAGAAGCAAATCCCTTATGACATACAGTGCACCTGTGTGACGTCTCACCTGTGCATATTTTTACACATCCTTTTAAACACGATGAGGAAGTGAAGTCTTTGTTGGTCACAGAAAAATTGTTTGGTTTCTCACTTATTTGGCTTTCCTGATGCAAGACATTGATCCACCTGTCGCAGTTGTTGTTGTTGTTTGTAGACACACCCCGAAATTTCTCACCATCCTGACACAAAGTCTCTGCCAGGTGATGATCGAATGAAACTTCTCCGTCCAATGACGAGGAACAGTTCACACTTGAAGATGTTTCAATTTTTTTCTCTGCAAATTAACAATGGAGTAAAATAAAAAATAAATCACTTTTACAACTTGAACAACACACGTTGAGCACATAATCTCACCTTGCACGTTCATTCTGAACAAAATTACCATTATTAACTGAGCACCCCACTATTATGGCCACCACTATCATGGCCCGTATACCCACATCATCCGTGCACCCTATTATATCACATTGTTTTTTGGAATGCGTTATGAACGTCAAAATGTAATTTTTCACTCACGTCTGGATGACTTAAAGTTCTTCGCACCGAATGACGAAAAATTGACAGAACAGCTATGACTAGTAAAACGGTTCTCTGAGGACATTCAAATGGAATTTAGGTAAGATAATTGTGCCAGACACACATTTGTATAAGGTAATCAACAAAAACAGGCAACAAAAAAATTGAACTTGAAACAACAACAAAAAATCGGGAACTTCACTGACGGAACCAGATCCTATTGGCAGAATCTCCTTCACCATTCTGCTGTGTTTCCCATATGCCACTCCGACTCATGGTATATATCGATATACAGCTCGGTTCTTGGAAATATTTTGAAGATTTGTGTTTTGCAGTGTTCAAGTATATTGTTATGAATTTGGGAATTCGATTGCACACAACATTCAGGTTCCTTTAGCTCAGTTATGTCGATATGTGCTTGTTCCCCAGATATCTCACCTTCCATTGTTTAATGGACAGAAATTGATTAAGTGCGCTGCGATTCAATTTAATAGTTCAAGAGCGATCCCAACACAATGGAGAGGAAGAAGAGCCCTCCCCTCCTGAATCACGGGACGAAACAACTCCCTCCCACCGGCGGTTGTGCGGGCACGGGGGATGAGTCACGCCGGGAGGGGGGAAGGGCGGAGGAGAATAAGGAAGAAATCCTCAGTTGGTTCGGTTGGTTGTTCAGTAGAGCTTCGGGTTCTGCTTGGCCTCGGTTAGGAAGGAGGCTTTTTGAAGGCTTTCTGCTTCGGCTTGGGTTCGGGAGGAGGCTTTTAATCGGCTTTTTGCTTTGGCTTGGCTTTTGGCAGGCCTTTGGGTTCTGCTTGGCGAGGGTTGAGACTTTTGGTTCAGTGAGATTCGGTTCTGCTTGGCGAAGTGGAGGCTTTTTGGAGAGCTTTTTGCTTTGGCTTGACTTTTCAGCAGACATTCGGGTTCTGCTTGGCTGGGTTCACTTTTTGGGCTCTGGCTTGGTTCGTCGAAGAGAGTCGGCTTTGTTCATCGGAAGAGAGTTGAGCTGGTTGCTCGGCTGGCTCTTCTTGGTTCGGGGGGCTCTTTGTTCATCGCTCGGTTCCCGGCTTGGTGCGACTCATCGGCCTCATCTTGGAGGTGGTTCTTCGAGATAGCGACGCATCGACGGGAAGGATCGGCGCCTCGTCTCACCAGCACGTGTTCGGAAGCGCGAGAGGATTCGCTGGAGCTCGGGAAGAATCGTGGCTCACGGCGATTGGATCCAGCTCGCTCTCGCTGGAGCCCGCGTCCGAACAGCTTGAAGACCACACGAGGTGGAGAGGTTCGAGATAGGTTCTGGGTTTCAGCTCATCTGCCCTCCGAGCTGGAGTCCATTATTAAAGGCATCAGCCACCATTTCTTGGGTGTGTGTGTGCATACGTGTGTTCGTGGGCCCGTCTCATAAGTAGGAAACTGTTAAGTGCCTGTGTTGTATTTGCTTCACATTGGAATAGAACTCGGCTGCAGGATTTTTTGCTCGTGTCTTTTTCCCCATCCCCCCATCCATTGCATTGCCTGTGTTCAAATAAATGTCCCCATTGTTAAATGTCACCCGCTCGTTGCGTCCCTTCCTCTCATTGACTGCCATGGAGCATTCGGAATGCCAGCTGGTTTTTAACACCAATAAGATAATCGGGTCCGACGGGACTTGGCGATATATAACCGCTCAGCAATCGCATACGAAACGAGCTGCGTAAAGCGGCTCGTTTTCGTGCAGGTCCCGTTGAGGTCAAGATCCCCGGCATTTCCGTCTGCGCGAATAATTAGGTACATCCATAATTCGGCGATTGACCCTGTAGCACGTGGACAGAAGAGTTGGCTGATCTATGGTGTTATAAAAACACCCGTAGCTGGGTTTCGGCGCTGATCCGGAAGCTACGACTGGATTGCTCGTTCGGTGGGTGCGTGCGGCCGCAATTGGGCTGAGGCGATCGTCCACACGAATCCACAACAATATCATTCAATTTAAATAAAAGTTTAAGAAGGTTTAAAGTTGTAAAATAAATTAGTTCTGGGTTTTTCCGCCGTTTTACCCAGTCTCATACATCACCCAAACACATTACATGAATTATTCATGTCTGTTCTGGACATATGAATTGTGTGATTTCACCAGGGGTTTCGGACCAGTATAACATTTAATTGTGCTGTGGGTGAAAGTTATTTGTAGTGGGGTGAATGAATTGTTTTGTACTTTAATTAAAGAATTGTTTTCACTGTTGAAAGTCTGGTTGGGTCACAATAACACCAAACAAAGCTGAACTGGCCAGAGCAATGACCACAACATGAGGAGACACCGCCAACACTGCCAAAGCGGGCTCAGCAATGGCAACAAAACGAGTTAAGATCGGACAGCACTCAGAAGGAAATCTCGAAATACCAAATGTGAATATATGGCATGGGATCTTCCAGGGAGACAGTCTTTCCCCCCACTTGTTTTGTCTTGCTCTGGACCCACTGAGTAACCTCAACAACAATTATGGACATGGATACACCCTCACAACCAATAGAAGAACATCCAAAGAAACAGGAAAGGTGACACACCTACAATACATGGATAATTTAAAGCTCTTCCTGACCCAGCTGTTTTAGCTGTTGAAAGTCTGGTTGGGTCACAATAACACCAACCAAGGAATGAACTGGCCAGAGCAGATTATAAATCTTTCCCTCACCTTTTCAATGCGGGCTGACTTTCGGACCTCCGGACCAAGGAGCCATGTGTGATCCATCCCAGCACCCAAAGGGCTACAGTCTTCACTTCATTCTGTCTCGAGGATGATCAAAACATTGTTGGATGATCTCACCCCCTCTGAAAACTCCTATCAACCTTGAGTTCATAAATATTCCTCATCCCTTCAAAATTAAGCATACCTCCAGATGGCTGCTGCACCAAAGCTGTGAGTGATTCTTCCCTGAACCCTCAACATGTCAGCTATGGTGTCAGCATGTTTAGAGGGTAAAAAGACCTCGTCTCACTGAAAACTACATCAGAATTCAAAGTTTCCATGGACTGCTGAGTCTGGGAAAGAGTGTTTTGCTTGTGTTGCCCCGATTCTCCATATCGATGCTTGTATTTGTTTTTCCTGTTTTAATTGACTCAAATGTACAGGAGGAATTGAGAATTTCTTCGACACACTCTTGGAACAAGATCACCCGTTGCATACAGAAATGCTGTATATTGTACAGAGAAGTCCCCATAAACCCCCAAAAATTTCACCAAAACCGACAACAACTTTTCCAATCATTAATTTCTCGGTATTTTTTGAGGCACTCGTGGTGGACCTTGGACACAGAAAAGCCCCAAACACAATAGAACAAAAAGAACATCGTGGAAGGGGGAGAGGAGTGTGGGTGGGGGGGGGAGGTGAGGACACAACCACAACAAGATGGAGGAACAATGGAGGGTCACCTGGATAAAGAATGGGCATGGGGAAAAATGAGATCAGAGGGAGGTTAGTGGACAAAGAGGCGAACAAACTGAATGCAAGCACAAACACAGCAAGAAGGGGGAAGGAAAACTGGAGATGGCAGAAGGAAAGGTTGGTGAGGAATAAGGGAGGAAAGCACATTTATCTGGAGAGGAAGAGGTCAGTTTGTGGAGGGCTTTTATTTTAGAGAGAGCTTGGCGAGGAAAGGAAGGGAGAGGGGAGAAAAGATCATGAGAATGGATTGGAGGGGAGGATGTTTTGCTCAAAGGATGTTTTGAAGAGTCGTTATAATAGACATCTTTAATCACAAAAACACAAGAAAAATGAGTTTAAAGTAAAGGGAGACTATTATATTGAAAACACTGATGGGGCATTTAAAGGGCATATAAAAATAAGGATTTTTCAATTTGAAGAACCCAGTCCATCATCAATAGCTGAATCAATTGAAATAGTGAAACCTGATGTTGAAAAAGTTGTTAAAAAGACATTGAAAACAATGAAAACTTTAAAGTTTTATATGGGAGTGAAAATGAATATGAAAAGACAAGATGAAGAACAAACTCCTTATATGAGAACAGATCTTCATTTTATAACATCATTTCAAGATTTTTTGAATAGTGGGGTTTATGAAGAACTATCAAGACAAGAGGAGGATGTTGATAATACAGTGGTAGGAAGTGGATTTCTTTTTTTTTAAATCATCTTTTTAGATATACACATTCTAAAATCAAACCCTCTTAAAGCTTCTTCTTTTATTGACTTACCAAAAGAAATAAAAAAAAAGAAGGCAGTTGTTAATATTAAGAACAATGATAATAAATGTTTTCTCTGGTCTGTTCTTGCTCACTTACATCCACCAAATTGTAATTCAGAAAGAGTAAAACAATATATGAAATATGAGAATACCTTGGACATTAAAGATTTTAAATTCCCAATGCCACTAACAGATAGTCCTAAATTTGAGAAAAAGAGTAATCTTTCTATTAATGTATATGGATTAACGGATACAAACAAAGTTCAAATATTAAAAATTTCAAACAACTATAAAAATGAAGAAACACACATTGATCTTTTATATTTTAGTGTTGGAAAGAATTCACATTATACATACATCAATAATTTATCAAGATTAATCTCTTCTCAGGTATTCAGAACAGCAAACAAAATATATCCTTGTAAGCGATGTCTTAATTCATTTCATACAAAAGAACGATTAGAACAACATTCAAAATATTGTAGTAATCATAAATCAGCTGTAATTACAATGCCTAAACCTGGTGAAAAGATTTCTTTTGAAGATTATAATAAATCTATCATGCACCCATTTGTGATATACGCTGATTTTGAATGTATCCTAAAAAATACACCCGTGCGGGAGTGACGGTCATCTCTGCGAGAAACAAGCATGAGTTCCTGTTACTAGGGTGAAGTGTTCTCGGGTCAGGAGGGATTTTTGGCCAACTTTGAAGTCACGTGACGCGAAAACGAAAGCGAATATCGAAAATCTGGCCTGACCAAATCTAGATATTGTCCCATAGATTCCTCTGCCACAATCAAATTCAAGATAACTTATGAAATGTAGGAGATAGATTTTGAAAATCGTCATTTTGCAACTACATAAAGCAGTTTTCGCAAAATTCAAAGTCACGTGACGTGTACGTATTCGAAGATATCGGTATTTTTTCGAATGGACATGAAATACAAGGTCAGCTGCTATGCAATGACACCATTCACTAACTTTTACCATGCCGAGTAGAGAATATATAGCCTCCTGAAGGTAGGGCAGTTTTTGCAAACTTTGAAGTCACGTTACGTGAAAACGAAAGCGAAATTCGAAAATCCATCCCGACCAAATTTAGATATTGTCCCATACATTCATATGTCACAATCAAATTCAAGATCGCTTGAGAAATGTCGGAGGAGATAGATTTTGAAAATCGTCATTTTCGCAACTTCAAAGGCCTCGTGACCTTGACCTTGACCTTCGGTGACCTTGAAAGTCATACCATCGTGTACGTCTCATTGACCTCTATCAGGATCACTAATGACCAGATCTCCCGCTTCAACTTCATTGTGAACGGACGGACGGACAGACGGATCGTCACCTCTCCTCTCAACACCAATATTATTTGGTCATGCTCGAAGAGATGACCTAATGACAAAACAAGATATAGATTTAATCAGTCATGTAGATTTGCTTTTGATGATTGAGAAGTCTAAGAGAGGTCGAATATCACAAGTATGTTCAAAAAGATATGCTCAAGCAAATAATAAATATCTTCCAAATTATGATAGTGAAAAAGATAGTAATTATTTGATGTATTTTGATGCTAATAATTTGTATGGATGGGCAATGTCTCAATCTCTGCCTTATGGTAAGCTCGAGTGGGTGGAAGAAAAGGATTATGAAAAGGCTTTGATGAATATTGTTATTTTTTCTCAAGAGGAATTGAATGAGGAAGAAGAAGGTTATTATTTTGAAGTTGATTTGAGGTACCTGAGTGATCTTCATCATAAGCATAAAGACCTTCCTTTTGCATGTGAGAAAGAAACCGCAAAGAAAGAATGGTTAAGTGATTATCATAAAAGTTTTAATATTAAAGGCAAATCAACAGAAAAGTTATTAACAACATTCTATGATAAAGAGGGATATGTTTTGCATCAGAGAAGCTTGAAACAGTTTTTGAGAGAAGGATTGAGAGTAGCTAAAATTCATAGAGTTTTAAAATTTAAACAAAGTCCTTGGATGAAAAAGTATGTTAAATTCAATACAGATATGAGAACAAATACAAAAGTAAAATTTGAAGGGGAATTCTAGAAATTGATGAATAATCCTGTCTTTGGAAAGACAATGGAAAATGTGAGAAACAGGCAAAACATTAGATTTGCAACATCTTGAAAAGAAGCTTCCAGATTGATAAATAAACCAAGTTTTATGAGAGAAGAGGTTTTTTTCAGAGACTTTTCTGCAATTCATATGGAAAAGGAAAGTATTGTAATTGATAAACCAATTTATATTGGAACAGCAGTTCTTGATTTATCAAAGATATTGATGTGTGATTATTTGTTTAATGGATGAAAGAAAGAGTATGGTGAAAATGTTTCATTGATGTATATGGACACTGATAGTTTTATCCTAGATATAAAAACTGATGATGTTTATAAAGATATGAAGAAAAATATTGGAGTATATGATACAAGTAATTTTAGTAAGAAGAGTGAGTTATTTTCCAAAAAGAATGAAAAGGTTATTGGTAAGTTTAAGGATGAGTTGGGTGGAAAAGTAATGAGTGAGTTTATTGGATTGAGAGCAAAGGCATATGCTTATAAGTATGGTGATCAGATTGATAAGAGGTTAAAGGGAATAAAGAAATATGTAATAAAGAAATCAATAACTTTTAGAAATTATTATAATTGTTCGATGAATAAGAAAGAAGAATATAGGAAAAAGAATACAATAAGAAGTAATAAATATAAGATATATAGTGAAGAAGTAAATAAAAAGGCATAAGGAGCCTTTGATGATAAGAGATTTATTTTTGATAATGGAATAGATTGTGTTCCATATGGATATTGTATGATAGAATGTATAAAATAGATTGTGTTTTAACGATGGGAAGATGGGTTAGGGTTTTTAAGGGCTATGGCCTTGTTTCTTCACAATATATAAATGGTCAAACCAACTATTAATCAAACTAAAGAGTGGAGAACATCTCAGTCTTGGTATATAAATGGAAAACATAAAGAATGTGAAAAATATCAAATAAGTCTTATTGAAAAAATAACAAAAACAAAGGTAAATAAAACAAATAAGCGAATCAATTTAAAAACTAGTTAGAGGATGTAAAGAAAAAAATAAATATCCTTGAATGGACTGAAAACTTTGATGGTTATCAATTGAACAATGAAAAAACAATTTACTATAATCTCAAAATGATATGTGGCTCAGGAGGTGGTCAAACAAGAGCATTAAGAGAAGTTTATCATTTCGTAATGGCACAAAAGGGGTATCTTAAAAAATATAAAGATTCAAATGTTTTGTTTTTCGATATTTTAGATGGGGATTATTGTGCAAAGAAAATTAAACTATTGAAGGAATTTGAGAATGAACAAATCTTTATAGGTTCAATGAGTGAGCTAAACAATATGCATCGGTTATTTGATAAAGAGTGTCCCAAGGCTTAGACGTTTTAGATATTTCTTTCGAATCACCTTTAACAAATCACATGACCACTTTAATACTTGAACAAATCTTTATCTTATTGCATGGATTATTTGAAAAAAAAGTGTCCCCAGGTGAAAAGGGGAGACAAATAAATATACCTTGGGATAAAAAGGGGGTTTAGAAAAACCCCAAACACAACAGAACAAAAAGAACATCGTGGAAGGTGGGGGGAGGCAAGGACACAACCACAACAAGATGGAGGAACAATGGAGGGTCACCTGGATAAAGAATGAGCATGTGGAAGAATGACATCATTGGGAGGGTGGTGGACAAAGAGGTGAACAAACTGAATGCAAGCTCCAACACAGCAAGAAGGGGAAAGGAAAACTGGAGATGGCATACGGAAAGGATGGTGAGAAATAAGGGAGGAAAACACATTAATCTTGAAAGGAATAGGTCGGTTTGTGGAGGGCTTTCATTTTGGAGAGGGCTTGGGGAGGAAAGGAAGGCTTGGAGAGGGGAGAAAAGATCATGATAATGGATTAGAATAGCCATGGGGGGGGGGGTGAATAGCCATCTTGAAGACGGAAGAGTCATATTGACGTCTGAGGAAGTTGGTTCCACAGGCTGGAGAAAGGAGTAACAAATGAGTGGAGGTGAGCAAGGAACCTGGATTTTGGGAGT
>NW_028222051.1:7500-37500 GCF_056783735.1 Eptatretus burgeri
CCTATATATTCTTACGATATCACCAACTTTGAACTTAGGTTTTCTGACATTAATCTCTTTTTCATATTTTAATTTTGTAAATGTTTCTGATGGCTTCATATTCGTTGACGTGTGAATCGTGTCATTATACTTATCCACAATATCCTGAATAAAAGATGACCATTGTTGTGAACCGAGTTGTGTGAATTTTTTATATAGTCTCTTTTAAGGTACGATTAAAACGTTCAACAACAACTGCCTTCCCTTCATTAAAGGTACTGTATAATGTAATACTGTTATTTTTTAGAAAATTCATAAATGTCTTGTTATAAAACTCTCTACCCTCATCAGTCCACAATTTCTTAGGTTTTCTCTTACTTTTATTAAATATCTGTTGAAAAGCTAACATAAGAGTATTACCTGTTTTGTTTTTTAAAGGGACAACCCACGCATATCTACTCCTCAAATCAATAACGGTTAAAGCATACTTGTACCCCTTATCATTATTGAGTTCAATCAAATCAGCAGACCAGATATAATCAACTTCCTTGGAATAAACTTTCCTTCTCTGAAACTTTGTGAATATTGGTTTATGTAATTCATCAGCTAATTGCTCTTCAGTCTTAATGGCATCATTAGAGCCTATAAGTTTTTTGAATTTCCAAGTCCAAGTTTCAATTTAGCACTAATCATCTTCTTCACGATGAACCTATCAACTTTTTCTCTCAAGGTTGGATTTTGTATCAGAGACAAATTATACAACATTTCTCTATCGGCTTCATGCTTTTCTTCCAACGTTGTGGTATTCCCATAATCAATATCGTGTCTCATGCACACTTCATCAACTCTATTGATTGGTTTACTCCAGGATTTAGGATTGTCTGCCTCATCTAATCTTTTATCTAAGTTTGTGCCTGGACCACAGAAAGAATAACCTGGAAGATGTAATTCTGGTATTCCAGTAGTTGTAAATTTACTTCCTGATAAAAACTTTTGTATATCTCCTCCGAGTTTGTGTTTGGAGATAAATTGATTTTTTTGAACCACACACCGAACATATACCTTTTTGTATAACCCTGTTATTTTTACTTTTAATATATGAAATATTTTTAGTATTAGTTTTCTTTTTACATTTGAGACAATAACTCATTTATTTATGAGAAAAATTCCTGCAGAGTGCAAAAACCTTTTTAGTTTCCAACATGCACATTTGAATCTTAATTTTTAAAACATAAAGAATCCTTAGAAATGCCTTCACTCTCTCCTCCATTTATTTAAGAAAAAACTTGAATTAAAATCCATATCTTGTCGATGCTAATAGTCTTGTCGAAAGTATTGCAAATAGACTTGTCAATTCTTTGTTTTCCTCCTCGGTGGGTTGAGTTATTTTCTGTAATACCACCAATCTTTTTTGAATCTCACTGGTTTCCATATTTTGATATTTATTCATTCTCTCTCTTTCCTCCCTCTCTCTCTCTCTCTCTTTCCTCCTCTCTCTCTTCTCTCTCCTCCTCTCTCTCTCTTCTTCTCTCTATTCTCTCTCTTCTCCTCTCTCTCTCTTCTCCTTTTCCTCCTTCTCTCTTCTCCTTTTCCTCCTTCTCTCTCTTCTCTCTCTCTCTCTCTTCCTCCTTCTCTCTCTTCCCTCTCTTCTTCAACTCCTTCCTCATCCCTTACTATACTTGAATCGTTTACACCCCATAGAATATTATACATATATTCATCAGGATTTCTTGTTATTCCTGTATCCAAAATAATTTTTTTTACAACAGGATACCAATAAAATTTCTTTTGAATTTCTAAAAGAGCCTTACCTTTTCTTAACCTTATAATTTTTTCATTATTTAACATTCTAATTAAATCTAAAGTTGTTGGTTTATCAACATCAGCATAATGCCAATCTTTTATTGAAAATACCTCATTCTTATGTTGTAGAACATATTTATTAAAATACCGAATACCCTTTTCTTGAAGGTATGCTTGAACACAGAAATGATAATTTTCTTGAAGCCTTCTTGCTGTCATTTATGTATTAGAAATATATGTTAGAATAATATTATGGCACGAAACACCTCCCCATCTTCCCATAGTTAAATCATTTTGTATTTCCTTACTTATTATATATAATCCTGTTTTTTCTGTTTTCATGAGATAAACAAGGGCAAAACCATTATTATATTTACCCTTATTAAATTCTTTTATTTGTTGTTTACTAATCGTGGCTCCACAAAACTCATTCTCGATACCAAGTGGATAATATTCTTCCTTACGAGACTGATTTAATTGTTCCAGGTCTTCGAGGTTAATTTTAAATGACCAATTATACCCTAAATCATTCATATCATACCCCCATTGTTCTATTCTCATACAAACGATACGCCCTTCTTTATAAAAATTTATTTTAATTCGAACTGTGAATTCTGTATGACCTGGAGATAATATCAACACTTCTGTATCTTTAGAATACACAGCCGTTTTATTTAAGTATATATATTGTGATAAATCGCTTAATCTCACCAAGTCATTCGCGTCAGTCGGGCTTGGATAATTTTTTAATTTATAAGCATTTTTCATGTTAATATTTTTGTTTATATTATATTTATGTCGTTCAGCCTGTGCCTTTGTGTAATAATTTGATAAATCAATATCCAGTTCTTGAGATACACCAAAGATAGAACCATCTTTACCAACATAAGTCATTTATATTAGATTAAAAATAATATCATAAAATTTTTTATTTTTGTTGAGTTGAAATAACACATATAGACATAATTGACCACAACACTTGGAATTTAATTCTTGGACTTGAAATGTTTGATAAACACCATTCTGTAAGAATTTTATGACTTCAACAGGTGGTGGAAGACCAAAACTATCAAAATAATATTTGTCTTGACTATTAAAAATACAAACCCAATGAGAACCGTTCCCATCATTATCTTCTAAGTTCATAATAATATTCTTTGTATGTTTCGACACATTTGTTAATTCATCTCTCATACAAATAACCACATTATGAATTTTTAATTTCTTACAATATTTGGCAAGTTGTAAATTTGATGTTGTATTCTTTCCAAATTCTTTCAACCACTCATCAATGCTCATTTATTTATTAGAAAGATATAATCCATTACCTCTTTTCGTTAATTTTACACCTGCTTGTGCTATAGAAGAAAGCATATCTCCAACTAACAATCTCGCTTTATCAGGCAGACCTTCAAGTTTTTCAGCAAAATCTACAATTACACCACTTCCACTAATTTGTTTCTCCAACTCTTTGTTATGTCTTTCCAATTCTTTTTGAGCCTGGAGTTGAGCCTTCCTTTCGTTGGCAGTTTTGACCGCTGTTGAAATACCACCCGTCAATGCTCCAACCGCACTTAAACCAGCAAATAAAGGAATTAGAAATGGGAGAAATCCTCCACTCGTCTCTCTTATTGAATATTTTTTCAACATTGGTTTTGTCATTTTAATTTTAAGTGAGCCAGTGTCATTCAAGATTTTAACCTGTTCTCTTGTGAGCAAAACATCAATTCTTACTGCTCCTTTTCTCTGAATTGTATTAACGTTAATCGTACAAGGCTTTTGATTTTGAACACAAGATGATAGTTTATGAAGATTGATTTGATTAACATATACCCCAGTTGGTACTTTGCCACTCATTTATTTAACAAAAAATTATGTGAGACTAATCATCACACCATTATCTGTATTAATCTGCAATTCTGTTTCTTCCAAAAGCAAACAATATGTATCAACTTCTTCACTCTCTCCTCTTTCAATGTATAGGGAAGTATCCACTGATTAGACTTTATAGTTTCTTTTTGAGCGCTCAGGTCAAACGTATAGATTGTATACAAACTTTTAAATGCTGTCATATCCAAAATAGGTTCTTTATTTCCATTACTTTCACACACCTTTTGGTAAGACTTGTATGCTTCAGCAAAATCATTTTTTTCCCAATTAATTTCCAATCTATCTCGTGGATAAAATGTTCCATCTAGAGAAACGCGAAGTTGTTTCACCTTAGCATTATCACTCAATGCATTATTCTTATCAGTCGCAGTATCACCATCTGGCTTTTTAAAAATCATCCACAGATATCGTGGCTTTCCTTCCAGAACACCCAAATTCCACGTGTAAGTAGTTTGATTGAGTTTAACGTGTTGACATCTTCTTTTGAGGTATGATACACTGAGTGGTTTTTTTGAGTTAAGTCTTCGATTCAACATCTCTTCTGTTTTAAGATTAGGAGTATATTCACTGATATACCAACTCATCTCCTCAATTACAAATTTATTCTGATCACCAAAAGCATTACCAACACCAAAAAGCAATCTATTTTCATTATCATTCCTTTGTAGTTGAAATCTAATTTTAAGACCATACAGAACTTTATCATAATCACAAAATCCAAATATACCTTTAAGAGGAACTGCCACAGTAAAACTATTTTCTGCTTTTGTATCATCATTATACATTCCTTTCCTTTGAATATATCCAGGGTCTGTGTTTGTTCCCGTTGACATATCAGGAATAAAACCTTCGACAGACCCCTTTCCCATTCTATCACTGAATGTATAGAGTGTAAATTTCATCATTTCAGATACAGCAGAGACATAATCAACCGCTTCAACTTCTTGTGTTCCAATATACAATCGCACACTATCAAACATTTTCCAGAAGAAATCATTTACAAGTGTAGCGTTTGTGTTATTCCCAGCCTTAGTGAATTTAAATTTACACAACAAGAAACTTTCGGAGAGATTCAAATAGGTTTGTTGATTATTTATTTCAAAACTTTTTGTACCATTTGTATTCCAGTCTGTTCCAGTTATTGCATTTACCTTGAAGTAATCTTCTTTTTAGTGGAGTTTGAGATAATAATAGTATCATCCAAATCATAGATACTATCAATTGCTTCCATACTTGTATTTATTTAGGAAAAAGATGTTAAAACTTTTGAAACCCTGATCCAAGTATTTGAATTATTTTCTGTCGTTCTTGGGGGACAACTGAGTTTTACCTTTCTTAATTTCTTTTATTGCTTGTAATTTATGAGATTCTTTCTGAGCATCTTTTATACTCTTTACAGCACCTGCTACATTTCCCACAGCAGAAGCAGTTGAACCAATTAGGTCTTTATGTTTAAGAATAGTTGAACCAATACCCATGAGAGTATCAATTATCCCATCTCCTCTAAATTGATGTCCGACACCCCTTTGTCTCTTAGGTTTATAGTATCCTCTACCAAGATACATACCTTCACCCTTGTAGTACGGGGAAAGGAACATCCCATCCCCTGTAATTATTTTATATTTTCCCAACTCGTGCTTCCTCACAATAACCATCGTATTTATTTATTGAAAAACTTCACGTAGGTGAATTCTGATGGATATAACTTCTCCATTAAAAGAGATCACACGATTATCTTGGTCGGTTATCCTAAAATTTACTCTGTGTATGGTTTTTCCTGACACAGGTAGATAAACCAAATTTTTAGGCTCCATATTGAATTTATAACCAATTGGGGTTGAGTATGCGCTGAATGAAAATATTGTATTTGTTTTTAATCCATCATTATAAGCACCATCAATCAAATCACAGTGAATTAACACCGAATTTATTCCTGAGGATATTTGAATGACATTATCACTGTAAAACGTCCCATTAGTTTCAATCTTTTTGAGGAGAAACCTAATAACTCTCTAAATGAATTATCAATTGTGAAATCAACCTTGTAGTTATTTTTAACTTTAATCGTTGATTTTGAAGTATGTTTTTGAATGTTTATAACAATATTTTTTGGTTCATCACCCTGTTCTTTCATAAGACGAGCAATTTCGGAAGATATTTGAGAAATCTCGTATGCTCGGTGAGACTGTTATCGCTTTGTATCCACTTCCCGGATTATAACTAAACTTGTCATTTTTCTCGGTTATATTAAATAAGGTATTATAAGTCTCCATGGACAATAAAGATGCCTCATATTCTTTTGTTGTGTCAAGTTGTAGTGGGTATGGGAATGAAGATGTGTGGTCGCTTGTTGTGAAATTAAAACTCAGGATTGTGCTTCTCATCTTATTTAATATGAGATAAAATGTCTTTATATTGAGATTTATTAATTATTTTCATGTTCATCAACTGGTCTAAAATGGCTGATGCTTCATTAAAACAATTGTTATTTCCAGCCTTCTTACTGCCGAACAACAATAACAGTCTATTAACTAATTGCGATGGGTCATTTGGAAGAAAACTAATACCTGAACCAAGGATACTTAAAGCCTGAATAATGTGTTTCTCCTTCTCATTCTTCCTACTTTTACCAGAAAGAATAACCTTATAATTTAGAGTGTTCAGCAAATCAATATATACTCTATCATCATTATTTTCCATATCCAATGGTTTATCAATATACTTTGATTCATCCCTCACAGTTGAACCTTGTCTTCCATCTTTGTGAGAAGAAACATTAATCTCGGAGTTAGTTTAACAGGGGGTTGAGCAGAACTTAAGAACCTTAATTCATCATTAAATATCAATACCTTTTCTTGAACAAGATGAAATATTGCTGGTTGTTCTGTTGGAATGAGTCCTGCTTTGGTTTTTGAATCCGCTGAATATTCATTGTTTTGAACAGCATTCACAATATAATCAGGGGGTTGATTAATCTCTTCCAGTTGTTGAAATAAACCTTCATCATCATGTTCTAATTCTCCAATATGCTCTAATTCTTCCTCCGTCATTTGACTGAAATCTTTTAACATTTGAAGCTTTCTAGGAGTATATTCTACTGTGGGAACTGTGGAAACATCTTTCATTTTTTCTTGGGAAGTTTTTAAAAGTGGTTTAAAAAATTTCTCTTGTTTTTTTTCAAATGCTTCTTCGCCCGTTAGTTTCTGTCTGCGTTTCTTCTTTATGTCTTCCTGTTGTTTTACAACTTTTGAAACCAACTCTTGATGTTCCTTAAATCTTCTTGCTCTTTCTTTTGTATCCATTTATTTATTGTAAAATATCATTTAATGAATTGTAAAGATCAACAGGGAAATTTTCCTTTTCTTCATCATTCAAGTAGATGTGTTCAAATAAATCCTTTTCTTTAAATATTTCATCAAATTCTTTATTAACATTAATGCGAGTTGTAATTTCTTCTTCACTAATCCTTGCATCTCTGCTTTTCATACGTTTGTGTTGAGTTTCTTCATCAACATCAAAACCGAATGATAAAATCTTCACTCCGCTCAGATATTTAATAATTTGTCTCCTTCCTTCTGGATTAGTTTCTAATATCCCAACACCACCAGATTTTAGTTTCTTTAACTCACTCTTACAATGTGAATATTTTGTTGTACCAAGAGAAACCTCCTCAAATATTTGTCCTTCATTCCTCAATCGCATATGTTCCTCCACTGAAATATAGTGATAATCTTCACCTTTTACTTCTCCAGGTCTTATTGCTCTAGTTGTTGTTGATACAATGCGTATCACGGGTGTTTTTAAGTAAATTTACAATATTCTCATTTGTACTACACAAGAACCTTGATTTATGAAAGTTTTTTCCAGAAGCAGATTTACCCACAAGATTTATAATAATAGTTGTCATTTATATATGTAATTGTTTATAAAACAAAAAATATATCCCTTAATATCTCATCTTGTTTCACAACAATATATTTATATTTTTCAGTCGTGTGCTTCATATAATCCTCAAATTTCTTTTTACTACATAATGTAGAACAATTATCTCTCCAAAAATTATTGATATCTATTGAATTTAACTTGAATAAAATAAAAGTATTAGCATTGTTTCTGATGGAACGACGAGGAAGTTGAAAGTACGATTGACTAAGATAAATACAATTACAAGAAGAATGTCTCCCTCTTGTGTAGTAGCTGTCCATTACCGTTTGGTTTCTCTCATTAACACAATCATCAAAGATAACGAGGTTCTTTTTTGATTTATCCAAATCTTGGGGAGACGGTATATCATCCGTATTATCACTAAGAATACAAGTTATAAGATTTGATTTCTTTTTACATCTCTGTGTATCACAAAATAGTTGAATTATATCTTCAATGTTATAATCATTTAGGTTTTTTTGACGTTTAAATAAACCTATTATATCTTCTTTTTGAAGACCAGCATTAAAACCTTGTGAGAGTAGTTGATACTCTGGTTGAAAACTCGACTTTGTGAAAATTATTAAATTATCATAATCTAAAAAGTTGGGAGTGAGGAGCATTTTTAAAAGTAAGCAGGTTTTTCCACATCCACTTGAACCAACTATGAGACATCTTAATGAATTTGGGAGATTTTTATGGTTGTTAAATTTTATCTTATTTTCCCAAATAGGTAAAAAATCATTCATTTATATATTTGAAAAACAGGTTATTTAATTTATTATTGGCTTTTTTAGAAACTCTATATTTTATCCTAAGTTCAGGTTTAATTTCAAGATAATCCATTATTTTATTTATACAATATCTTGTGTTGATATTTCCCTGAAAATTACATCCATGAATAATATACAACAACAATCCTTTGAACATTTCTCTTATACGTTCAGTTTCTTCCCTTGTAAGGAAAGGTGTGTTATCATCCTCATACTTTACATTCATTTCTCTAATCAATCTTGTAAAGTAATTCATTTTTGGTGTAAATCTAAAAGAATTATTTTCCTTTTTATATTTTTATTATCATTAATTAGAAGATAATCACAGAATATACATTGTTTATAGGCTTTTGACTCTGTGTTTAATCCCTGTCTTTCACACGCAGGACAATTCTCAAATTTGTCATATGGAGAATCAGGAAAGTCTAGCATATTTATAAAGTAAAACTTTACTTAAACTGAAATTCATCTATACTTTCAGTTGTATATTACCATCGATATCGATATACTTTTTTTCATTATCAGATTCAACGACAACATTTTTTATATTAAAGGTAATTTTAAAATTATCGTTAACTACTATTGAACGAAATGTCATTTCACCTGATATATTAACATCCTTTATTTCATCAAGATTTACATCTTTAAGGTTGTTGAAAAAAATACAAATTTCTCCTTGCATATTACAGATGGTCTTATCTTTTCTTTCTAAAGCTTCATCCATAAGGTTTTTGTTCTTTGATACTTTTTCTTGTTTCATTGCTTTTTCTAGTTTTGAATATATTACTAGAAGGAGAGGAGAAACTTTTGTTAGAGATACTTTAATTGATGTTCTACCAGGTATACTAAAAGCCCTTCCACTGAAGGAAATTGAAGAACTCATATTATTTACCATAATAGTTTTTATCCAATAGTTGTTATATTTATCTTTGTTCAATTTTACATCCTTGACATATTTCTCAGTATCTTTAACAGATGAAGAGATTGATTGAAACTTGTCTTTTGTGTCTTGAAACATTGTATTTATTAAGTGAAAAAGTTGGAGGATAAAATGTTTTTAAGCACAGATTCACCTATAAATTAAACAAAATTTTCATCAAGAAAATTTTAGTTTAAGCAAAGTTTTATTCTATAAATATGGTGAATACAACGTACTGCGATGTTTGTAATCACGAATATAAACATTATAGAAAACACCTCCGAACCAACAAACACACATTTAATCTATTTCATCAAATATCTCCTCTTGAGTTGGAAAGAAAACATTGTGATATCTGTTCAAAGGATGTTTTGAAGAGTAGTTATAATCAACATCTTCAATCACAAAAACACAAGAAAAATGAGTTTAAAGTAAAGGGAGACTATTATATTAAAAACACTGATGAGGCATTTAAAGGGCATATAAAAATAAGGATTTTTCAATTTGGAGAACCCAGTCCATCATCAATAGCTGAATCAATTGAAATAGTGAAACCCGATGTTGAAAAATTTATTAAAAAGACATTAAAAGAAATAAAAACTTTAAAGTTTTATATGGGAGTGAAAATGAATATGAAAAGACAAGATGAAGAACAAACTCCTTATATGAGAACAGATCTTCATTTTATAACATCATTTCAAGATTTTTTGAATAGTGGGGTTTATGAAGAACTATCAAGACAAGAGGAGGATGTTGATAATACAGTGGTAGGAAGTGGATTCAATATTAAAAAATCATCTTTTTAGATATACACATTCTAAAATCAAACCCTCTTAAAGCTTCTTCTTATATTGAATTACCAAAAGAAATAAAACTAAAGAAGGCAGTTGTTAATATTAAGAACAATGATAATAAATGTTTTCTCTGGTCTGTTCTTGCTCACTTACATCCACCAAAATGTAATTCAGAAAGAGTAAAACAATATATGAAATATGAGAATACCTTGGACATTAAAGATTTTAAATTCCCAATGCCATTAACAGATATTCCTAAATTTGAGAAAAAGAATAATCTTTCTATTAATGTATATGGATTAACGGATACAAACAAAGTTCAAATATTAAAAATTTCAAACAACTATAAAAATGAAGAAACACACATTGACCTTTTATATTTTAGTGTTGGAAAGAATTCACATTACACATACATCAATAATTTATCAAGATTAATCTCTTCTCAGGTATTCAGAACAGCAAACAAAATATATCCTTGTAAGCGATGTCTTAATTCATTTCATACAAAAGAACGATTAGAACAACATTCAAAATATTGTAGTAATCATAAATCAGCTGTAATTACAATGCCTAAACCTGGTGAAAAGATTTATTTTGAAGATTATAATAAATCTATCATGCACCCATTTGTGATATACGCTGATTTTGAATGTATCCTTAAAAAGATAAATACTGCTTCTCCTAATCCAAAAGAACCATATACAAATAAATATCAAAAACATATTCCTTGTGGTTTCTGTTATTATATCAAATCATCTGTTGGAGAAAAGTATAACAAACTTGAACATTATCGTGGAAAAAATGCTTCACAAGAGTTTGTAAAACGATTAGAAAAGGATTGTATAAGACTCACTAAATTAATGAAAGAAACAAATGAACCGAAGAAATTAACCAAAGAAGAAAAATTAGAATTTAGAATGAACAATATCTGCCATATTTGTGAGGGCGAAATTAAGGAGTCTAAAGTTAGAGACCATTGTCATCTTACTGGTAAATATAGAGGTCCCGCTCATTCCTGTTGTAATCTTAATTATAAATTACCTTCTTTTATTCCAGTCTTTCTTCACAACAGCGCCAACTATGATACACATCTATTTATAAATGAACTTTCAAAAACACCAGGGAATATTTCTGCTATAACAAACACAAGTCAAAAGTATATTTCATTTTCAAAAATGATATTCACAAAACCTTTAACTCGTATTAGGTTTTTAGATTCTTACAAGTTTATGGGAACACCACTAGCCTACCTCGCATCAAATCTAAGCTCCACGGACTCTTTTCCAAATCTTAATTCATTCTTTCCAAAAGAGGAAATTCTCACTCAAGAGGAAATTCAGATTAAAGAGAGAATTCAAAGTAAAGAGGAAACTCTAATTAATGAAGAAATTCTAACTGAAGATGAAATTCTAATTATAAAGAAAATTCGAACTAAAGAGGAAATTCAGATTAAAGATGAAATTCTGATTAAAGAAGGAATTCTTACGAGAGAGGAAATTCAAACAAGGAATGAAATTCAAAGTAAAGAGAAAATTCTTACAAGTAAGGGAATTTATCCTTATGATTATATGGATTCATTTATGAGATTTAAAGAAACACAACTTCCTTCAAAAGAAAGTTTCTATAATAACCTTTATGAAGAAGAGATAAGTGATAAGGAATATAAACACGCACAAGAAATATGGAAAATATTTAAGATAAAGAACCTTGGAGAATATCATGATTTATATCTAAAAACAGATGTTTTATTGTTAGCTGATGTGTTTGAGGCTTTTAGAACACTCTGTCATAATAAAAATTGTTATGGATTAGACCCTGCCCACTATTTCACAGCTCCTGGTTTAGCTTGGAGTGCAATGTTGAAAATGACAAAACAAGATATAGATTTAATCAGTGATGTTGATATGCTTTTGATGATTGAGAAGTCCAAGAGAGGTGGAATATCACAAGTATGTTCAAAAAGATATGCGAAAGCAAATAATAAATATCTTCCAAATTATGATAGTGAAAAAGATAGTAATTATTTGATGTATTTTGATGCTAATAATTTGTATGGATGGGCAATGTCTCAATCTCTACCTTATGGTAAATTAGAGTGGGTGGAAGAAAAGGATTATGAAAAGGCTTTGATGAATATTGTTATTTCTTCTCAAGAGGAATTGAATGACGAAGAAGAAGGTTATTATTTTGAAGTTGATTTGAGGTACCCGAGTGATCTTCATAATAAGCATAAAGATCTTCCTTTTGCATGTGAGAAAGAAACTCCAAAGAAAGAATAGTTAAGTGATTATCATAAAAGTTTTAATATTAAAGGCAAATCAACAGAAAAGTTATTAACAACATTCTATGATAAAGAGGGATATGTTTTGCATCAGAGAAGCTTAAAACAGTTTTTGAGAGAAGGATTGAGAGTAGCTAAAATTCATAGAGTTTTAAAATTTAAACAAAGTCCTTGGGTGAAAAAGTATATTCAATTCAATACAGATATGAGAGCAAATACAAAAGTAAAATTTGAAGGGGACTTTTATAAATTAATGAATAATGCTGTATTTGGAAAGACTATGGAAAATGTTAGAAACAGGCAAAACATTAGATTCGCAACATCTTGGAAAGAAGCTTCGAGATTGATAAATAAACCAAGTTTTGAGAGAGAAGAGGTTTTTTCAGAGAACTTTTCTGCAATTCATATGAAAAAGGAAAGTATTGTAATGGATAAACCAATTTATATTGGAACAGCAGTTCTTGATTTATCAAAGATATTGATGTATGATTATTTGTATAATGACTTAAAGAAAGAGTATGGTGAAAATGTTTCATTGTTGTATATGGATACTGATAGTTTTATCCTAGATATAAAAACTGATGATGTTTATGAAGATATGAAGAAAAATATTGGAGTATATGATACAAGTAATTTCAGCAAGAAGAGTGAGTTATTTTCCAAAAAGAATGAAAAGGTTATTGGTAAGTTTAAGGATGAGTTGGGTGGAAAAGTAATGAGTGAGTTTATTGATTGAGAGCAAAGGCATATGCTTATAAGTATGGTGAACAGATTGATAAGAGGTTAAAGGGAATAAAGAAATATGTAATAAAGAAATCAATAACTTTTAGAAATTATTATAATTGTTTGATGAATAAGAAAGAAGAATATAGGAAAATGAATACAATAAGAAGTTATAAACATAACATATATAGTGAAGAAGTAAATAAAAAGGCATTAGGAGCCTTTGATGATAAGAGATTTATTTTAGATAATGGAATAGATTGTGTTCCATATGGATATTGTATGATAGAGTGTATAAAATAGATTATGTTTTAACGATGGGAAGATGGGTTAGGGTTTTTTAAGGGCTACCGCCGCGCTTTTTCACAATATATAAATGGTTAAACCAAGTATTAATCAAACTAAAGAGTGGAGAAAATCTCAGTCTTGGTATATAAATGGAAAACATAATGAATGTGAAAAATATCAAATAAGTCTTATTGAAAAAATAACTAAAACAAAGGTAAATAAAACAAATAAGCGAATTAATTTAAAAACTAGTAAGTTAGAGGATGTAAAGAAAAAATGAATATCCTTGAATGGACTGAAAACTTTGATGGTTATCAATTGAACAATGAAAAAACAATTTACTATAATCTCAAAATGATATGTGGCTCAGGAGGTGGTCAGATGAGAGCATTAAGAGAAGTTTATCATTTCGTAATGGCACAAATGGGGTATCTTAAAAAATATAAAGATTCAAATGTTTTGTTTGTCAATATTTTAGATGGGGATTATTGTGCAAAGAAAATTAAACTATTGAAGGAATTTGAGAATGAACAAATCTTTATAGGTTCAATGAGTGAGCTGTTCAACCCCCAGGTGTTCAATTCAATGAGGTTCAACCTCCAGGTTAAAGGGGAGACAAATAAATATACCTTGGGATAAAAAGGGGATTTATTTTTAGGGAAAAAAATTATGAATCGCTGAAAATCCCCCATTCATTTACATGGGGAAAAGTGAGCCAGAATCAGTATTCTTACCCTACTTATATATATATGTATATAGAAATATATATATGTATATATATATATATGTATATAGAAATATATATGTATATAGAAATATATATATATATATATATATATATATATATATATATATATATATATATATATATATATATATATATATATATATATATATATATATATATATATATATATATATATATATATATATATATATATATATATATATATATATATATATATATGTATATAGAAATATATATATGTGTATATATATATATATATATATATATATATATATATATATATATATATATATATATATATATATATATATATATATATATATGTATATATATATATATATATATATATATATATATGTATATATGTATATGTATATATATATGTATATATATATATATATATATATATATATGTATATGTATATATATATGTATATATATATATATATATATATATATATATGTATATATATATATATATATATATATATGTATATATATATATATGTATATATATATATATGTATATATATATATATATATATATATATATATATATATATATATATATATATATATATATATATATATATATATATATATATATATATATATATGTATGTATGTATATAAGTAGGGTAAGAATACTGATTCTGGCTCACTTTTCCCCATGTAAATGAATGGGGATTTTTAGCGATTTATATTTTTTTCCCTAAAAATAAATCCCTTTTTATCCCAAGGTATATTTATTTGTCTCCCTTTTAACTTGGAGGTTGAACCTCATTGAATTGAACACCTGGGGTTGAACAGCTCACTCATTGAACCTATAAAGATTTGTTCATTCTCAAATTCCTTCAATAGTTTAATTTTCTTTGCACAATAATCCCCATCTAAAATATTGACAAACAAAACATTTGAATCTTTATATTTTTTAAGATACCCCATTTGTGCCATTACGAAATGATAAACTTCTCTTAATGCTCTCATCTGACCACCTCCTGAGCCACATATCATTTTGAGATTATAGTAAATTGTTTTTTCATTGTTCAATTGATAACCATCAAAGTTTTCAGTCCATTCAAGGATATTCATTTTTTCTTTACATCCTCTAACTTACTAGTTTTTAAATTAATTCACTTATTTGTTTTATTTACCTTTGTTTTAGTTATTTTTTCAATAAGACTTATTTGATATTTTTCACATTCATTATGTTTTCCATTTATATACCAAGACTGAGATTTTCTCCACTCTTTAGTTTGATTAATACTTGGTTTAACCATTTATATATTGTGAAAAACGCGTGTCGCCCTTAAAAACCCTAACCCATCTTCCCATCGTTAAAACATAATCTATTTTATACACTCTATCATACAATATCCATATGGAACACAATCTATTCCATTATCTAAAATAAATCTCTTATCATCAAAGGCTCCTAATGCCTTTTTATTTACTTCTTCACTATATATGTTATGTTTATAACTTCTTATTGTATTCATTTTCCTCTATTCTTCTTTCTTATTCATCAAACAATTATAATAATTTCTAAAAGTTATTGATTTCTTTATTACATATTTCTTTATTCCCTTTAACCTTTTATCAATCTGTTCACCATACTTATAAGCATATGCCTTTGCTCTCAATCCAATAAACTCACTCATTACTTTTCCACCCAACTCATCCTTAAACTTACCAATAACCTTTTCATTCTTTTTGGAAAATAACTCACTCTTCTTACTGAAATTACTTGTATCATATACTCCAATATTTTTCTTCATATCTTCATAAACATCATCAGTTTTTATATCTAGGATAAAACTATCAGTATCCATATACAACAATGAAACATTTTCACCATACTCTTTCTTTAAGTCATTATACAAATAATCATACATCAATATCTTTGATAAATCAAGAACTGCTGTTCCAATATAAATTGGTTTATCCATTACAATACTTTCCTTTTTCATATGAATTGCAGAAAAGTTCTCTGAAAAAACCTCTTCTCTCTCAAAACTTGGTTTATTTATCAATCTCGAAGCTTCTTTCCAAGATGTTGCGAATCTAATGTTTTGCCTGTTTCTAACATTTTCCATAGTCTTTCCAAATACAGCATTATTCATTAATTTATAAAAGTCCCCTTCAAATTTTACTTTTGTATTTGCTCTCATATCTGTATTGAATTGAATATACTTTTTCACCCAAGGACTTTGTTTAAATTTTAAAACTCTATGAATTTTAGCTACTCTCAATCCTTCTCTCAAAAACTGTTTTAAGCTTCTCTGATGCAAAACATATCCCTCTTTATCATAGAATGTTGTTAATAACTTTTCTGTTGATTTACCTTTAATATTAAAACTTTTATGATAATCACTTAACCATTCTTTCTTTGGAGTTTCTTTCTCACATGCAAAAGGAAGATCTTTATGCTTATTATGAAGATCACTCGGGTACCTCAAATCAACTTCAAAATAATAACCTTCTTCTTCGTCATTCAATTCCTCTTGAGAAGAAATAACAATATTCATCAAAGCCTTTTCATAATCCTTTTCTTCCACCCACTCTAATTTACCATAAGGTAGAGATTGAGACATTGCCCATCCATACAAATTATTAGCATCAAAATACATCAAATAATTACTATCTTTTTCACTATCATAATTTGGGAGATATTTATTATTTGCTTTCGCATATCTTTTTGAACATACTTGTGATATTCCACCTCTCTTGGACTTCTCAATCATCAAAAGCATATCAACATCACTGATTAAATCTATATCTTGTTTTGTCATTTTCAACATTGCACTCCAAGCTAAACCAGGAGCTGTGAAATAGTGGGCAGGATCTAATCCATAACAATTTTTATTATGACAGAGTGATCTAAAAGCTTCAAACACATCAGCTAACAATAAAACATCTGTTTTTAGAAATAAATCATGATATTCTCCAAGGTTCTTTATCTTAAATATTTTCCATATTTCTTGTGCGTGTTTATATTCCTTATCACTTATCTCTTCTTCATAAAGGTTATTATAGAAACTTTCTTTTGAAGGAAGTTGTGTTTCTTTAAATCTCATAAATGAATCCATATAATCATAAGGATAAATTCCCTTACTTGTAAGAATTTTCTCTTTACTTTGAATTTCATTCCTTGTTTGAATTTCCTCTCTCGTAAGAATTCCTTCTTTAATCAGAATTTCATCTTTAATCTGAATTTCCTCTTTAGTTCGAATTTTCTTTATAATTAGAATTTCATCTTCAGTTAGAATTTCTTCATTAATTAGAGTTTCCTCTTTACTTTGAATTCTCTCTTTAATCTGAATTTCCTCTTGAGTGAGAATTTCCTCTTTTGGAAAGAATGAATTAAGATTTGGAAAAGAGTCCGTGGAGCTTAGATTTGATGCGAGGTAGGCTAGTGGTGTTCCCATAAACTTGTAAGAATCTAAAAACCTAATACGAGTTATAGGTTTTGTGAATATCATTTTTGAAAATGAAATATACTTTTGACTTGTGTTTGTTATGGCAGAAATATTCCCTGGTGTTTTTGAAAGTTCATTTATAAATAGATGTGTATCATAGTTGGCGCTGTTGTGAAGAAAGACTGGAATAAAAGAAGGTAATTTATAATTAAGATTACAACAGGAATGAGCGGGACCTCTATATTTACCAGTAAGATGACAATGGTCTCTAACTTTAGACTCCTTAATTTCCCCCTCACAAATATGACAGATATTGTTCATTCTAAATTCTAATTTTTCTTCTTTGGTTAATTTCATCGGTTCATTTGTTTCTTTCATTAATTTAGTGAGTCTTATACAATCCTTTTCTAATCGTTTTACAAACTCTTGTGAAGCATTTTTTCCACGATAATGTTCAAGTTTGTTATACTTTTCTCCAACAGATGATTTGATATAATAACAGAAACCACAAGGAATATGTTTTTGATATTTATTTGTATATGGTTCTTTTGGATTAGGAGAAGCAGTATTTATCTTTTTAAGGATACATTCAAAATCAGCGTATATCACAAATGGGTGCATGATAGATTTATTATAATCTTCAAAATAAATCTTTTCACCAGGTTTAGGCATTGTAATTACAGCTGATTTATGATTACTACAATATTTTGAATGTTGTTCTAATCGTTCTTTTGTATGAAATGAATTAAGACATCGCTTACAAGGATATATTTTGTTTGCTGTTCTGAATACCTGAGAAGAGATTAATCTTGATAAATTATTGATGTATGTGTAATGTGAATTCTTTCCAACACTAAAATATAAAAGGTCAATGTGTGTTTCTTCATTTTTATAGTTGTTTGAAATTTTTAATATTTGAACTTTGTTTGTATCCGTTAATCCATATACATTAATAGAAAGATTATTCTTTTTCTCAAATTTAGGAATATCTGTTAGTGGCATTGGGAATTTAAAATCTTTAATGTCCAAGGTATTCTCATATTTCATATATTGTTTTACTCTTTCTGAATTACATTTTGGTGGATGTAAGTGAGCAAGAACAGACCAGAGAAAACATTTATTATCATTGTTCTTAATATTAACAACTGCCTTCTTTAGTTTTATTTCTTTTGGTAATACAATATAAGAAGAAGCTTTAAGAGGGTTTGATTTTAGAATGTGTATATCTAAAAGATGATTTTTTTAATATTGAATCCACTTCCTACCACTGTATTATCAACATCCTCCTCTTGTCTTGATAGTTCTTCATAAACCCCACTATTCAAAAAATCTTGAAATGATGTTATAAAATGAAGATCTGTTCTCATATAAGGAGTTTGTTCTTCATCTTGTCTTTTTCATATTCATTTTCACTCCCATATAAAACTTTAAAGTTTTTATTTCTTTTAATGTCTTTTTAATAAATTTTTCAACATCGGGTTTCACTATTTCAATTGATTCAGCTATTGATGATGGACCGGGTTCTCCAAATTGAAAAATCCTTATTTTTATATGCCCTTTAAATGCCTCATCAGTGTTTTTAATATAATAGTCTCCCTTTACTTTAAACTCATTTTTCTTGTGTTTTTGTGATTGAAGATGTTGATTATAACTACTCTTCAAAACATCCTTTGAACAGATATCACAATGTTTTCTTTCCAACTCAAGAGGAGATATTTGATGAAATGGATTAAATGTGTGTTTGTTGGTTCGGAGGTGTTTTCTATAATGTTTATATTCGTGATTACAAACATCGCAGTACGTTGTATTCACCATATTTATAGAATAAAACTTTGCTTAAACTAAAATTTTCTTGATGAAAATTTCGTTTAATTTATAGGTGAATCTGTGCTTAAAAACATTTTATCCTCCAACTTTTTCACTTAATAAATACAATGTTTCAAGACACAAAAGACAAGTTTCAATCAATCTCTTCATCTGTTAAAGATACTGAGAAATATGTCAAGGATGTAAAATTGAACAAAGATAAATATAACAACTATTGGATAAAAACTATTATGGTAAATAATATGAGTTCTTCAATTTCCTTCAGTGGAAGGGCTTTTAGTATACCTGGTAGAACATCAATTAAAGTATCTCTAACAAAAGTTTCTCCTCTCCTTCTAGTAATATATTCAAAACTAGAAAAAGCAATGAAACAAGAAAAAGTATCAAAGAACAAAAACCTTATGGATGAAGCTTTAGAAAGAAAAGATAAGACCATCTGTAATATGCAAGGAGAAATTTGTATTTTTTTCAACAACCCTAAAGATGTAAATCTTGATGAAATAAAGGATGTTAATATATCAGGTGAAATGACATTTCGTTCAATAGTAGTTAACGATAATTTTAAAATTACCTTTAATATAAAAAATGTTGTCGTTGAATCTGATAATGAAAAAAGTATATCGATATCGATGGTAATATACAACTGAAAGTATAGATGAATTTCAGTTTAAGTAAAGTTTTACTTTATAAATATGCTAGACTTTCCTGATTCTCCATATGACAAATTTGAGAATTGTCCTGCGTGTGAAAGACGGGATTAAACACAGAGTCAAAAGCCTATAAACAATGTATATTCTGTGATTATCTTCTAATTAATGATAATAAAAAATATAAAAAGGAAAATAATTCTTTTAGATTTACACCAAAAATGAATTACTTTACAAGATTGATTAGAGAAATGAATGTAAAGTATGAGGATGATAACACACCTTTCCTTACAAGGGAAGAAACTGAACGTATAAGAGAAATGTTTAAAGGATTGTTGTTGTATATTATTCATGGATGTAATTTTCAGGGAAATATCAACACAAGATATTGTATAAATAAAATAATGGATTATCTTGAAATTAAACCTGAACTTAGGATAAAATATAGAGTTTCTAAAAAAGACAATAATAAATTAAATAACCTGTTTTTCAAATATATAAATGAATGATTTTTTACCTATTTGGGAAAATAAGATAAAATTTAACAACCATAAAAATCTCCCAAATTCATTAAGATGTCTCATAGTTGGTTCAAGTGGATGTGGAAAAACCTGCTTACTTTTAAAAATGCTCCTCACTCCCAACTTTTAGATTATGATAATTTAATAATTTTCACAAAGTCGAGTTTTCAACCAGAGTATCAACTACTCTCACAAGGTTTTAATGCTGGTCTTCAAAAAGAAGATATAATAGGTTTATTTAAACGTCAAAAAACCTAAATGATTATAACATTGAAGATATAATTCAACTATTTTGTGATACACAGAGATGTAAAAAGAAATCAAATCTTATAACTTGTATTCTTAGTGATAATACGGATGATATACCGTCTCCCCAAGATTTGGATAAATCAAAAAAGAACCTCGTTATCTTTGATGATTGTGTTAATGAGAGAAACCAAACGGTAATGGACAGCTACTACACAAGAGGGAGACATTCTTCTTGTAATTGTATTTATCTTAGTCAATCGTACTTTCAACTTCCTCGTCGTTCCATCAGAAACAATGCTAATACTTTTATTTTATTCAAGTTAAATTCAATAGATATCAATAATTTTTGGAGAGATAATTGTTCTACATTATGTAGTAAAAAGAAATTTGAGGATTATATGAAGCACACGACTGAAAAATATAAATAAATTGTTGTGAAACAAGATGAGATATTAAGGGATATATTTTTTGTTTTATAAACAATTACATATATAAATGACAACTATTATTATAAATCTTGTGGGTAAATCTGCTTCTGGAAAAAACTTTCATAAATCAAGGTTCTTGTGTAGTACAAATGAGAATATTGTAAATTTACTTAAAAACACCCCGTGATACGCATTGTATCAACAACAACTAGAGCAATAAGACCTGGAGAAGTAAAAGGTGAAGATTATCACTATATTTCAGTGGAGGAACATATGCGATTGAGGAATGAAGGACAAATATTTGAGGAGGTTTCTCTTGGTACAACAAAATATTCACATTGTAAGAGTGAGTTAAAGAAACTAAAATCTGGTGGTGTTGGGATATTAGAAACTAATCCAGAAGGAACGAGACAAATTATTAAATATCTGAGCAGAGTGAAGATTTTATCATTCGGTTTTGATGTTGATGAAGAAACTCAACACAAACGTATGAAAAGCAGAGATGCAAGGATTAGTGAAGAAGAAATTACAACTCGCATTAATGTTAATAAAGAATTTGATGAAATATTTAAAGAAAAGGATTTATTTGAACACATCTACTTGAATGATGAAGAAAAGGAAAATTTCCCTGTTGATCTTTACAATTCATTAAATGATATTTTACAATAAATAAATGGATACAAAAGAAAGAGCAAGAAGATTTAAGGAACATCAAGAGTTGGTTTCAAAAGTTGTAAAACAACAGGAAGACATAAAGAAGAAACACAGACAGAAACTAACGGGCGAAGAAGCATTTGAAAAAAAACAAGAGAAATTTTTTAAACCACTTTTAAAAACTTCCCAAGAAAAAATGAAAGATGTTTCCACAGTTCCCACAGTAGAATATACTCCTAGAAAGCTTCAAATGTTAAAAGATTTCAGTCAAATGACGGAGGAAGAATTAGAGCATATTGGAGAATTAGAACATGATGAAGGTTTATTTCAACAACTGGAAGAGATTAATCAACCCCCTGATTATATTGTGAATGCTGTTCAAAACAATGAATATTCAGCGGATTCAAAAACCAAAGCAGGACTCATTCCAACAGAACAACCAGCAATATTTCATCTTGTTCAAGAAAAGGTATTGATATTTAATGATGAATTAAGGTTCTTAAGTTCTGCTCAACCCCCTGTTAAACTAACTCCGAGATTAATGTTTCTTCTCACAAAAGATGGAAGACAAGGTTCAACTGTGAGGGATGAATCAAAGTATATTGATAAACCATTGGATATGGAAAATAATGATGATAGAGTATATATTGATTTGCTGAACACTCTAAATTATAAGGTTATTCTTTCTGGTAAAAGTAGGAAGAATGAGAAGGAGAAACACATTATTCAGGCTTTAAGTATCCTTGGTTCAGGTATTAGTTTTCTTCCAAATGACCCATCGCAATTAGTTAATAGACTGTTATTGTTGTTCGGCAGTAAGAAGGCTGGAAATAACAATTGTTTTAATGAAGCATCAGCCATTTTAGACCAGTTGATGAACATGAAAATAATTAATAAATCTCAATATAAAGACATTTTATCTCATATTAAATAAGATGAGAAGCACAATTCTGAGTTTTAATTTCACAACAAGCGACCACACATCTTCATTCCCATACCCACTACAACTTGACACAACAAAAGAATATGAGGCATCTTTATTGTCCATGGAGACTTATAATACCTTATTTAATATAACCGAGAAAAATGACAAGTTTAGTTATAATCCGGGAAGTGGATACAAAACGATAACAGTCTCACCGAGCATACGAGATTTCTCAAATATCTTCCGAAATTGCTCGTCTTATGAAAGAACAGGGTGATGAACCAAAAAATATTGTTATAAACATTCAAAAACATACTTCAAAATCAACGATTAAAGTAAAAAATAACTACAAGGTTGATTTCACAATTGATAATTCATTTAGAGAGTTATTAGGTTTCTCCTCAAAAAAGATTGAAACTAATGGGACGTTTTACAGTGATAATGTCATTCAAATATCCTCAGGAATAAATTCGGTGTTAATTCACTGTGATTTGATTGATGGTGCTTATAATGATGGATTAAAAACAAATACAATATTTTCATTCAGCGCATACTCAACCCCAATTGGTTATAAATTCAATATGGAGCCTAAAAATTTGGTTTATCTACCTGTGTCAGGAAAAACCATACACAGAGTAAATTTTAGGATAACCGACCAAGATAATCGTGTGATCTCTTTTAATGGAGAAGTTATATCCATCAGAATTCACCTACGTGAAGTTTTTCAATAAATAAATACGATGGTTATTGTGAGGAAGCACGAGTTGGGAAAATATAAAATAATTACAGGGGATGGGATGTTCCTTTCCCCGTACTACAAGGGTGAAGGTATGTATCTTGGTAGAGGATACTATAAACCTAAGAGACAAAGGGGTGTCGGACATCAATTTAGAGGAGATGGGATAATTGATACTCTCATGGGTATTGGTTCAACTATTCTTAAACATAAAGACCGAATTGGTTCAACTGCTTCTGCTGTGGGAAATGTAGCAGGTGCTGTAAAGAGTATAAAAGATGCTCAGAAAGAATCTCATAAATTACAAGCAATAAAAGAAATTAAGAAAGGTAAAACTCAGTTGTCCCCCCAAGAACGACAGAAAATAATTCAAATACTTGGATCAGGGTTTCAAAAGTTTTAACATCTTTTTTCCTAAATAAATACAAGTATGGAAGCAATTGATAGTATCTATGATTTGGATGATACTATTATTATCTCAAACTCCACTAAAAAAGAAGATTACTTCAAGGTAAATGCAATAACTGGAATACAAATGGTACAAAAAGTTTTGAAATAAATAATCAACAAACCTATTTGAATCTCTCCGAAAGTTTCTTGTTGTGTAAATTTAAATTCACTAAGGCTGGGAATAACACAAACGCTACACTTGTAAATGATTTCTTCTGGAAAATGTTTGATAGTGTGCGATTGTATATTGGAACACAAGAAGTTGAAGCGGTTGATTATGTCTCTGCTGTATCTGAAATGATGAAATTTACACTCTATACATTCAGTGATAGAATGGGAAAGGGGTCTGTCGAAGGTTTTATTCCTGATATGTCAACAGGAACAAACACAGACCCTGGATATATTCAAAGGAAAGGAATGTATAATGATGATACAAAAGCAGAAAATAGTTTTACTGTGGCAGTTCCTCTTAAAGGTATATTTGGATTTTGTGATTATGATAAAGTTCTGTATGGTCTTAAAATTAGATTTCAACTACAAAGGAATGATAATGAAAATAGATTGCTTTTTGGTGTTGGTAATGCTTTTAGTGATCAGAATAAATTTGTAATTGAGGAGATGAGTTGGTATATCAGTGAATATACTCCTAATCTTAAAACAGAAGAGATGTTGAATCGAAGACTTAACTCAAAAAAACCACTCAGTGTATCATACCTCAAAAGAAGATGTCAACACGTTAAACTCAATCAAACTACTTACACGTGGAATTTGGGTGTTCTGGAAGGAAAGCCACGATATCTGTGGATGATTTTTAAAAAGCCAGATGGTGATACTGCGACTGATAAGAATAATGCATTGAGTGATAATGCTAAGGTGAAACAACTTCGCGTTTCTCTAGATGGAACATTTTATCCACGAGATAGATTGGAAATTAATTGGGAAAAAATGATTTTGCTGAAGCATACAAGTCTTACCAAAAGGTGTGTGAAAGTAATGGAAATAAAGAACCTATTTTGGATATGACAGCATTTAAAAGTTTGTATACAATCTATACGTTTGACCTGAGCGCTCAAAAAGAAACTATAAAGTCTAATCGAGTGGATACTTCCCTATACATTGAAAGAGGAGAGAGTGAAGAAGTTGATACATATTGTTTGCTTTTGGAAGAAACAGAATTGCAGATTAATACAGATAATGGTGTGATGATTAGTCTCACATAATTTTTTTGTTAAATAAATGAGTGGCAAAGTACCAACTGGGGTATATGTTAATCAAATCAATCTTCATAAACTATCATCTTGTGTTCAAAATCAAAAGCCTTGTACGATTAACGTTAATACAATTCAGAGAAAAGGAGCAGTAAGAATTGATGTTTTGCTCACAAGAGAACAGGTTAAAATCTTGAATGACACTGGCTCACTTAAAATTAAAATGACAAAACCAATGTTGAAAAAATATTCAATAAGAGAGACGAGTGGAGGATTTCTCCCATTTCTAATTCCTTTATTTGCTGGTTTAAGTGCGGTTGGAGCATTGACGGGTGGTATTTCAACAGCGGTCAAAACTGCCAACGAAAGGAAGGCTCAACTCCAGGCTCAAAAAGAATTGGAAAGACATAACAAAGAGTTGGAGAAACAAATTAGTGGAAGTGGTGTAATTGTAGATTTTGCTGAAAAACTTGAAGGTCTGCCTGATAAAGCGAGATTGTTAGTTGGAGATATGCTTTCTTCTATAGCACAAGCAGGTGTAAAATTAACGAAAAGAGGTAATGGATTATATCTTTCTAATAAATAAATGAGCATTGATGAGTGGTTGAAAGAATTTGGAAAGAATACAACATCAAATTTACAACTTGCCAAATATTGTAAGAAATTAAAAATTCATAATGTGGTTATTTGTATGAGAGATGAATTAACAAATGTGTCGAAACATACAAAGAATATTATTATGAACTTAGAAGATAATGATGGGAACGGTTCTCATTGGGTTTGTATTTTTAATAGTCAAGACAAATATTATTTTGATAGTTTTGGTCTTCCACCACCTGTTGAAGTCATAAAATTCTTACAGAATGGTGTTTATCAAACATTTCAAGTCCAAGAATTAAATTCCAAGTGTTGTGGTCAATTATGTCTATATGTGTTATTTCAACTCAACAAAAATAAAAAATTTTATGATATTATTTTTAATCTAATATAAATGACTTATGTTGGTAAAGATGGTTCTATCTTTGGTGTATCTCAAGAACTGGATATTGATTTATCAAATTATTACACAAAGGCACAGGCTGAACGACATAAATATAATATAAACAAAAATATTAACATGAAAAATGCTTATAAATTAAAAAATTATCCAAGCCCGACTGACGCGAATGACTTGGTGAGATTAAGCGATTTATCACAATATATATATATATACTTAAATAAAACGGCTGTGTATTCTAAAGATACAGAAGTGTTGATATTATCTCCAGGTCATACAGAATTCACAGTTCGAATTAAAATAAATTTTTATAAAGAAGGGCGTATCGTTTGTATGAGAATAGAACAATGGGGGTATGATATGAATGATTTAGGGTATAATTGGTCATTTAAAATTAACCTCGAAGACCTGGAACAATTAAATCAGTCTCGTAAGGAAGAATATTATCCACTTGGTATCGAGAATGAGTTTTGTGGGGCTACGATTAGTAAACAACAAATAAAAGAATTTAATAAGGGTAAATATAATAATGGTTTTGCCCTTGTTTATCTCATGAAAACAGAAAAAACAGGATTATATATAATAAGTAAGGAAATACAAAATGATTTAACTATGGGAAGATGGGGAGGTGTTTCGTGCCATAATATTATTCTAACATATATTTCTAATACATAAATGACAGCAAGAAGGCTTCAAAGAAAATTATCATTTCTGTGTTCAAGCATACCTTCAAGAAAAGGGTATTCGGTATTTTAATAAATATGTTCTACAACATAAGAATGAGGTATTTTCAATAAAAGATTGGCATTATGCTGATGTTGATAAACCAACAACTTTAGATTTAATTAGAATGTTAAATAATGAAAAAATTATAAGGTTAAGAAAAGGTAAGGCTCTTTTAGAAATTCAAAAGAAATTTTATTGGTTTCCTGTTGTAAAAAAAATTATTTTGGATACAGGAATAACAAGAAATCCTGATGAATATATGTATAATATTCTATGGGGTGTAAACGATTCAAGGATAGTAAGGGATGAGGAAGGAGTTGAAGAAGAGAGGGAAGAGGAGGAAAAGGAGGAAAGAGAGAATAGAGAGAGGGAGGAAAGAGAGAAGAGAGAGAGGGAGAAGAAAGAGAAGGAGGAAAAGGAGAAGAAAGAGAAGGAGGAAAGAGAGAAGAGAGAGAAGGAGGAGAGGGAGAAGAAAGAGAAGGAGGAAAAAGAGAAGAGAGAGAGGGAGGAAAGAGAGAGAATAAATAAATATTATAGTATGGAAACCAGTGAGATTCAAAAAAGAATAGAGGTATTACAGAAAATAACTCAACCCACCAGGAAGGAATACAAAGAATTAACAAGTCTATTTGCAATACTTTCAACAAAACTATTAGCATCGTCAAGCTATTCATTTTAATTCAAGTTTTTTCTTAAATAAATGGAGGAGAGAGTGAAGGCATTTCTAAGGATTCTTTATGTTTTAAAAATTAAGATTCAAATGTGCATGTTGGAAACTAAAAAGGTTTTTGCACTCTGCAGAAATTTTTCTCATAAATAAATGAGTTATTGTCTCAAATGTAAAAAGAAAACTAATACTAAAAATATTTCATATATTAAAAGTAAAAATAACAGGGTTATACAAAAAGGTATATGTTCGGTGTGTGGTTCAAAAAAATCAATTTATCTCCAAACACAAACTCGGAGGAGATATACAAAAGTTTTTATCAGGAAGTAAATTTACAACTACTGGAATACCAGGGGAATTACATCTTCCAGGGTATTCTTTCTGTGGTCCAGGCACAAACTTGGATAAAAGATTAGATGAGGCAGACAATCCTAAATCCTGGAGTAAACCAATCAATAGAGTTGATGAAGTGTGCATGAGACACGATATTGATTATGGGAATACCACAACGTTGGAAGAAAAGCATGAAGCCGATAGAGAAATGTTATATAATTTGTCTCTGATACAAAATCCAACCTTGAGAGAAAAAGTTGATAGGTTCATCGTGAAGAAGATGATTAGTGCTAAATTGAAACTTGGACTTGGAAATTCAAAAAACTTATAGGCTCTAATGATGCTATTAAGACTGAAGAGCAATTAGCTGATGAATTACATAAACCAATATTCACAAAGTTTCAGAGAAGGAAAGTTTATTCCAAGGAAGTTGATTATATCTGGTCTGCTGATTTGATTGAACTCAATAATGATAAGGGGTACAAGTATGCTTTAACCGTTATTGATTTGAGGAGTAGATATGCGTGGGTTGTCCCTTTAAAAAACAAAACAGGTAATACTCTTATGTTAGCTTTTCAACAGATATTTAATAAAAGTAAGAGAAAACCTAAGAAATTGTGGACTGATGAGGGTAGAGAGTTTTATAACAAGACATTTATGAATTTTCTAAAAAATAACAGTATTACATTATACAGTACCTTTAATGAAGGGAAGGCAGTTGTTGTTGAACGTTTTAATCGTACCTTAAAAGAGAGACTATATAAAAAATTCACACAACTCGGTTCACAACAATGGTTATCTTTTATTCAGGATATTGTGGATAAGTATAATGACACGATTCACACGTCAACGAATATGAAGCCATCAGAAACATTTACAAAATTAAAATATGAAAAAGAGATTAATGTCAGAAAACCTAAGTTCAAAGTTGGTGATATCGTAAGAATATATAGGTGGAAATCTCATTTTGAAAAGGGTTTTACTGAACGATGGACGAAAGAACTTTTTAAAATTGTTGATGTAATAGATACAGTTCCTTGGACTTATAAAATATATGATTTGGAAGGGGAAGAGATTTTAGGTTCATTTTATTCACAGGAATTACAAAAGACAAAACTAAGCAGATAATACACCTTTGTGGACACTCGAGGGCCAAGTCCGAGGTGTATAACAGTATATAATGTGTGTCAAGGGGTGGACGTTCTTACATCTGTGAACCCCAAACACAGAATCCTCAACTGAATAGTCAAGGCTTAACTTTTGTTTGTGTGTGTGTGTGTGCAATGGGAGCAATAGGTTGGCGCTTCACTCCCTCCTACTATACACCGTTGTGGACACTCGAGGGCCAAGTCCGAGGTGTATAACAGTATATAATGTGTGTCAAGGGGGACGTTCTTAGATCTGTGAACCCCAAACACAGAATCCTCAACTGAATAGTCAAGGCTTAACTTTTGTTTGTTGATGTGTATGTGTGTGTGTGTCCCAACCCTCACATTCAAAATCTCAACCCCAACCCTCACATTCAAAATCTCAACCCCAACTCAATCCTCGCCCAACACAATGTCTTTTTCAAAATGAGATTTCCACCTATATATATATATATATATTTTTACGTTTTTTTTTCTTCTTCCAATTCTGTCTTTTAAGGCTTTCAGGTTTGATGACGTAGAAAGGGGGAGTAAGCCTGCACTTTCTTCCCAGAACTTTCTTGATCTTGCTCCCATCAAGCACCATCCGACAAAGAACTACATCGATAGGTTTAGATCCCAAAGAGTGATAGCAACTCCAAAAGTCTCCAAAATATAAATAAATAAAATAATAATAATAATAATAAATAAATAAATAAATAAATAAAAGCCCCCAAAAAAGTTTCAAGTGTCCAACATAAACCCAACTTTCCAAGTCTTCAAGGTATAACCACATTCCCGTTGAGTTTCCAAGATATGTATCACATTGTGAGTTATCAATCCAGAACCCACATTTCAAGTATTCAAAGTAAAACCAACTTACAAAGTCTCTTAAGGATAACTCATTTACTGATTTTTCAAAATTTGTGAGTCTCCAAGGTAGGCCCCATATTTAGAACCATCT